>NC_092345.1:13532611-13836594 GCF_963676685.1 Mytilus edulis
ACTTGTAATGCTGTTTTTTGGTTAACTTTATAGATAATGATACACAATATTTTTTTTAAAACTCCTGAATAAGAATTACTTCGAAAAATTGTAAATCAGTAAAAAAACTAAATAAGAATTGAATAATTATTAGAATGATATGATTGAAACCAAACATAAACAGACTGTTTTACGCTAGACGCGCGTTTTGTCTACAAAACACTCATCAGTGATATTCTAAAACATATCGTTTTATTTGCGATGTTATATTCAATTGGAGGATTTTTAAAAAAAATTGCCAAAAAAAACCTGTTTCGTATACAGCTTTCCGCTTCACCCTTAAAAAAATGTGGACATCCTAAATTTGTAATCCGAATCACTAGTTTTGTTGCCAATATGTTTTTACAGGTTATGTGTGTCCCAATACTTACAAATTGAAAAAAATAGTTATGTCATGGAATGATTCTAGGACTGCATGTTTCAACGACGGTATGGATTTGGCAGTGATCAGCGACTATGATGTTCTGAAAGAAGTTCGGGAACATTTAAGATCTATACATTTTGACAGGTATGTATACCTAATAAAAAGCGTAAATAACTGCCAGGATTAATATAAGTTAGTCAACTATGTCTTTTACTATCGCGGCAAAAAATGTTTTGGGACAATTAACAGGGAGAATGTCTGATTATTTATTTGTTGTTTAAATAATATTCTTGAATAAACATACACAACTATTTTCGATTGTGGGGTGTAATATTTTCTACAACCTTTCTAGATTAAAGAATAAATAGGTAAAAAGACCATTCAAAATGGTGAATTAAGTGAACCTTGCCTCGAATTTTTAACACGAAGATTGCAAGACTAGTCAATATGATCACCTCAGTAATTTCATTTCTGTGCATGGAACAAAAGAAATCGATCATGTCAAAATTAAAGGACCCTGTTTTGTCAATCTGTACGACCCGGTTTGTTAAAGACAATAGTTGCATAATCGGAAGACGTCAATTAAAATATGAAGATCAACAACAGTTTCTTTCAGAGAATAACTAAGAATCCGTAAACACTTGAATTACTGTTATATTTGAACAAAGACTTACAATATAAATGTATTATACATCTCTAATTAGAACAAAACTAATTTCAATTTTGTTTTGTATAAAATAATATAATAAGGTAACGTGGAAATAAAAAGAAATTAAGGTTTTGTTACGCAATTAGATATTTTATGTATATCAATTATGTAAATAAACTAGTATGGCGTTCATTATCACTGAACTAGTATATATTTGTTTAGGGGCCAGTTGAAGGACGCCTCCAGGTGCGGGAATTTCTCGCTACATTGAAGACCTGTTGGTGACCTTCTGCTGTTGTTTTTTTTTTTCTATGGTCGGGTTGTTGTCTCTTTGGCACATTCCCCATTTCCATTCTCAATCATATATACCAGGACTAAATTTAGTATATACGCCAGACGCGCGTTATGTCTACAAAAGACTCATGTAAATTTAAGAATTCAAACTTAAAGTGTGTATGGCCTTTTAAATTAAAGGACGCACATTTGAGATGTTATTTTCTGTGACAACAAGATGATTATCGTAATGTTCCGCTCTTCTAAAAGGGGAGAGGCAGTATGATCGTTTGAAACTAAATGTTCTGAAACTAAATGATTAATATAAAGAAAGAGTATAAGAGAAATGTATATGCACTCAGAATCGCCCTTAAATCGAATTATCATGTGGCGCAAATGATCACAAGAATAATAAATTGTTCTTACCCCTCCTAAATTGCTACTATAATACTGAGTGTAAATAAGTATATTGGTCTCAGGCAGTCCAGAAATTGCAATTATAACTAGATTTCTACTGCAAGCAAAAGCGAATGTCCCACTCCCCGTTTGCCACTAAGCAATTTGTATTTGTTTTAATATTGAATGCACATATATTAATGCAATATATATATCTGCAAATTTTCAGAATATTTGAAGCATATTGAAAGGAGTAGGTTCAGTAAGACCACTTTTTGGCCCCAAAATATAGCAGTTTTAGAATATTATGAAAATGTAATCTTTAAGCTTTATTTTGGAAAGTAAAATGCTTCTGCTACATAAATATGAGCTGGTTTTATGACAATACAATGCACAAATATCGCGTTCTAGCATCATTAAGTAATGCTAAATTACTGAAATCTTCAAAATGTTAGCATTTCGGTTAATTTTTAGACGGTTTCCGTCTAAAATGAAAGTGGCCGCATTCGTGTTCATTCATAATATTGAAATGTAAGTTGTATTTGATGATAATACAAAACATATATAAAGGTTGAGGATGAACACGGATGCGGCCACTTTCATTTTTGACAAAAACCAACTGAAAAGTGACGTTTTTTGTCATATATGATAGATTTTTCATATTAAGCTTGAATCCGAGCGTTTTTAACGACTTAATCAGTTAAAATCTTTCACATACACTAATCGAATCAATTGAAATAGACACGTAAGTGTTTAAAAAGTGTCCAAAAACTTTCGTTAGATGAATCTGAAATTTGAGGCCAAAATCAGCCCTTACCGGACCTTCTCCTTTTATATATATTTGTTGTTTCATTGGAAATTACAAAGTCAAAAGGTAACTTTGAATATGGCAGTTAAAGTTTCTGGAAAGTTTATAGAGTTTGGAGCATTTTGAAAGTTTTCGACAATTTAGCTGTTTTCATGGTAACACTGGCCATTTCTTTCCAAAATTTAAAAGAAGGCTGTCAGATTGGCATAAATGTCATGTTTCAAACCATTATGGTTTCCCTGGCTTTGATCTATCATGCTAAGAAAGTAAATGCTAATTGATGGTTTTTCCTATAGGGTGTAATGTTTAAAACATATCAAGTTTCCATGGCAATATGTTATTTGGAAAGATTCTAGAAATACATTTATATAGTGGAAACCCCCATTTTATAAAAGTTGGATAGTTCAGAGTGCATGCATACTCAAACTATAAACAAACAAAAACAAATTTCACTTTTGATCTGTTACCATGGCAACTGCAGTCATTTTAAAGTTCCAAAGTTTAACTGCACATCTACTGTAACATATAGTGCTTCTCATTATACTGATGTTTTATCAACATTAGTGCAGTTATCTTCCAGAAATACCTCGAACAAAATGTTGAGGTATAAAAATAATAAGAAGAAAAAGAAACTGTTAGTCAACTTTTTGAAAAAAATGTACTCCAGAAATTGATAATTAGAAATTTCAGCACTTTTTCAACTTAAATACCATTTAACTTCAATATTTAATTGGAAAAATATTGTTCTTGGGTCAGAGTCGTGGGATAATTCCATAACTTATTCACTGTTCTAATTTACTGTTACATTTATACATGTCGCTTTAACCTTCATTTCCAACTCTTACATGCGCTAACAGCTATGATGTTTAAAAAAATCGAACCAAATTGAAAATATATCTACCTCCTTTTAAAGATCCCCTAACGCAAGACAGAAATTTGATAGCAAAAGGGAAGTGATTATAAACTTAGTATACATGTGAGGAAAGATCTTTCTTTTTTGTGCTAGCTTAAGGCTTTATACTAATTCATGTAGAATTAATGATATGTTGATGCACATTACAACTGGACAGTGATTTGTGTGTATCCTAACCTTGCTATCTATGATTTTTATTGATATTGTTATTTTTATGTTGATATACTTGTTTTTAATTTGATTGTATTTGAGTTGTCTCTCTTTGACTTTAGTTGTTATTTACTGTTGTTATTAATTTTGTAATTCAATCCAACTTGTACTGTCTGAGCCTTCTCTGGTGGCCTACTATTGAACCTCTCTTGTCCGACATCATAGTATTGATAGTGATGCTTGTGGTTTGAGGAAACGTTTGTTGCTATCATTAACTTTACTAACATATTCATTCAATCTATTTGAGAGTGATCAATAAATCAATGATGTAGTAGATAGTTTTCCTATCTATAATATTAAAATAAAGAGGTCCAATGTGTCAGCCGTCTTGGGGTAAAAAAGGCAATTCAAAGAATTCAACTTTGTATATAGCTGATATAGGACAAGGATGTAGATTTAAAATACCCCCCCCCCCCCCAAGACCCTTTTGTTTTCCATATAATCAATATTGCAAATAATTAACAAATTCCGGGTCGAATCCGATACCAGGGTTAGCACTACTTAATTCAATCATTGTCAAATTGTTCCCTATAGTATTTTAATCAGTAAGACTTTTTAAGATAACAATACGAATACTAAAAATGTGGACTTAAAATAAGGCGTATAGGTACAGTTTTTAATTTGTTAGCGGGCATGACGTAAAACAACGAATTAAAGAATTCAACTTTATTTACAACTAATAGGACAATTCTGTTGATAATAAAATACTCCATTCCAGGACCTTTTGTTTTCCATGCTTTTTGCTAAATGCGAAAATCATTGTTCTTGGGTCAGAGTTCTTATGATTGTCTAAAGGGTCTTATTTCCGATACTGCCGAGCCTCACACGGTCAACTTTTTTGTTAAAAAATCATTGAAAAGCATGAAGTAGACATGGTAAACTAAATAACCAAATAATCAATATTACCAATAATTGATAATTTCCAGGTCGACGGGTTCAAACAGAAAAATTTGAAAGCAGAGACAAATGTATATCTTATAATCGGCATGACTTCATCAGATAACAATGCCAATACTAAAATAAGGCTTACACATATTTATATGCTTTAATTCAGTCACGGATCCTCGATATCATGGGTCTGTTCTGGTATAAACATAAAATTATCATAACTAACTTTTAAACTGTACACGTATTGAAAAGTTTAATATTAATATTTGCATTATAAATTTTCATGTATTCATGTATCACAATGCTTGGTGGTTTTTGTTCAGATAAAATAAAACGAAACGGAGGAAAAGCAATATTTCACCCAACATTGTCGATCGGGTGACATAAATATTCAATTTATAATTTTATCAACATTTAATATACGATGGTTTATCTCTCCATTGTCCGAATAACTCTTGTACATTGACAAGTGCTCTACAATTTAGGCACTTTGGTCAAGTTTTTATTAATTATCAAAATGCAAGTGTGGACCGAGGATTGTCTAAAGGGTCTTATTCCCGATACTGCCGAGCCTAACACGGACAACTATTTTTGTTCAAAAATCATTGAAAATCATGAAGTAGACATGGTAAATTTATTTCTAGGTACCAAAAAGCGGCCGGCGTTTTCCCTCTACAACCCCTGGATCTTTCACTGAAATAATGTAAATATAATCCTTTCGTTTAAAAAATATTTAAACATGACATGTATGTTTTTCAATAACAAATATATGACACACATTTCTTGCGACGACCAATATTTAGATCTGTGTTAACGTAGCTTTTCATAAATTTTTGGTTTCAAAATAAAACAAAATCGGGTCATTTATTAAAACAAAACAGGGTCCTTACGTAGTAATCAACATTGTCAAAACAGGGTCCTTTCATTTTGATTTAACCAATTTCTTTCGTTCCATGTACATAGATACAAATATTGAAATGCTCATCGTGCCTAGTTATGCAATCTATGTGGTTTTTTTGTACTTTTCTTTTCATACAATGTGCACAAGTTAAAGAAAATTAAACATCTCACAATCGAAAATTGTTATATGTGTATATGTTTTCTTCAACATCATTAAAACAACAAATAAATGAACAGAATTTCTAACTTTTCTATGTCCGTGATTCCCCGTCATCGGACCGGATATTAGATACTATTGAGTCCAAACATTTTTGGCCGGAGTAGTGAAGACACAATGTAGGTGAATGCACAGGATATAAGCCATTAGATTTTAAAAGATTTTTTTCTATTCACACACAAGTAGTTTTTGGAGAAATTCCAGATATTCTAAAAAAGGGTTTTAGATATTTGTTTATACAGTCTTACTATTTACCTGACTTTTTATTCATTAATTGAGAGTTGGTAGATATAATCATGCAGAGCTCCATCAAGGTAAACAATATCACTGCAAAAAATAAAACAAATACGATAAGAACAAAGAAAAATATCAAGTGAAAAAAGAGATATACATTCTTCATTTATTTCAATGGTAAAATGTGTTGTAGAAAGGTTGAGAACTCCTGTTCCACATCTATGAAATTTCAGGCAATGAAAAATCAGAAAAAATTATACTCAACATGTTCAAGGCAAAATTAGATATTTATAATTTAAATTGTCATTTTATTATAATTCACGGAACGCACGTCTAGCGTAAATATGGAATTTTAATCCTGGTATCTATGATGAGTTTGTTCACATTGTGTCAGGTTTTACTCACACTTTTTAATACGGACGAGGACGCCTTTAGTCGAAATCAAGATGTACATTCTTTGAAGAAACCTATTGGTGTTTTTATTTAACAATTGCCTATACAAAACTGGAGAATTATTTTGACTTAATATAAACTAGTTTTATAAGATGAGACATTGACAACACTTTAGCATTTAATGACAATAACTTATCAGACATCTGTTGTTACGGTATCGCAACACACTGAACTTCAAGGAATTAAATTAACCATTTTTTATGTGGACGTTTTGATGTGTGACAATAAACAACATATGCTTTGCACGCATTACACTATTATATGGAATAAATGTAGCAGTTGATTTTTGAAATTTCAAAATGGTTGCCATTACTATCAAAAAGGAGGCTTGTTTGGTGACTTCTATGAATACTTGTTTTAGAAGTCGATCAATTGAATGTAATTTCTAAATATTCTGACTACTGGACCATTCTTATAAAGTTTGTTTAAGTACATCTACTACTGCAGCTTGTGTATAATGATTTTGTACGAAGAAACCTTTTTTTTTATTGTTGCTAACATTTATTTCGTATTTGAGGAGAAGAGAAAAACATTTAATGAATATTATAAATGTACCCTGTATATACAGCTATATATATGACCTCATTATCGAAACTGTTTACCTTTATTTTGACATAACACAGGGTCATGGAATTTTAATGATGCTTTGACGTCTTTACACTGAGTTCGTTTGATGTTTACCTATTAAAACTTAGGGCTGGGAGAACATGGGTGATTTATTATTTGTAATTGGCTTTGAGTTGGCTTTCAATAACTCTTGGTGCTTTGTGTCTAGTATTCTTATGCAAGTTGCTTTTGCCTCTTTCCGATATTTTTAGCCAATTTTGACATTTTGTTCTTATTATTTGCTGTTCCACTTATGTATCGAAGGGTTGCATGGTTCACATGTTCAACCCTTCCTCATTATTCATGTGCCTGCTCAAAGTCAGGAGCCTCATATACAGGATTTTTTTCTTGGTTCATGTATGTCATATGTTTTTTGTTTGATTTGTTTAATAAAAAAAATGATGCCGTTGGTTTTTTCGTTTAGATTGAATTGTATTTTTAGAGGGGGGCCTTCTGTAGACGACTTAACGATATCAGTGTTATTCATTGTTAAATGCCATACGATTTCCTATAGGTGACTATATCAAAGGCATTTTAACTCATGTAGATAGTTGGCAATTATACACCACATTAACTTATTTATACATTGATCTTTTTTGGTTTCTTGAAAAATTTACACCAAAATAGTTCCTAAAACGCGCTTGTCCGTCCAAAACAAACATAAAACGGGTTGTGGAAAATTTGACGGGACAATGTCTGAAATGCGACCCTAGAAGTTAGTTCTTACACAGTTTTAGGAGTGTCCATATTGTATTATTTACGTCACCACTTTGCTAATATCTAGTTCATATCGGAAAATTTGTTCCGTTCACCTCATACCTAAGCAGTCCAAGTACGTTTGTAATCCGTTAAAACCAGTTTAAAACTACTTCTAAATCGTTTTATACGTTTTAAATCATTCTTTCTAGATTAAGTTCTTACTTGATCCTCTTGTTCAAAGACAATTTATTGGACCAATTATTCTCTGTTTTGAACTTAACTTCTTTTGACCACGTGAAAAAAAAAGACAAATAAAACCTAGCATGTTTCTGACAGTACTCGAAACTTGAAGAAATCCATTTGATCGTCTCCCCTTTAACATCTTCAATTAGTGTACTACAGCTGTTCAAAGTTTCATCAATATCAATCCATGTCGATTAGGAGGTGACGAACCGACCTGGACTAGCACATGAACAGCCTGGTGGACAGATCAACTTAATATTCCTTATTTCATCTTGACCAAAAAACTTGTCGTCTCTGTTCCTCCATGTTGCAGAATTCAAAGTCTGGCAGGTTGTCAAATTATCCCTGGCTATATGGATGAGTTGGTATAGAACATCTTCGGTTACACGTCTAGGGATCTTGAAAATTATTTCTACTGTTGTCCCAAGACGGCTTCGTGGTGTTTATACCATAGTGTGTATTATTGTACAGCCGACAAGATGCACGTTCTAAAAATTGTTTAAGAACACAATAAACGATATCAAACCGATTAGAGCATATAAAAGTTAAAATGATTTCGCAGTCTATTATTTAACTATCAAGAACAGATAAAAGAGGGACGATGGCTAAAAATGAAAAAGACAAACAAAAACAGCACACATGACACAACATAGAAAACTAAAGAATAAACAACACGAACCCCCCCCCCCCCCCAAAAAAAAAAAAAAACTAGCGGTGACCTCAGGTGCTCCGGAAGGGTAAGCAGATCCTGCTAATATTCCAAACAATTCTTGTAAATAGTTTACAGTAATCGCATCCTATGGTTTCACACGGTCCACATATTTATCTTTTCTTCTAATTCTCTCTGCGCTCGTCTTGCGGGTATTATCTCATCACGCTGTCCTATGTATTTTTCAGATGTCAGGAGGATATAGTAATTGCGGTTTCTTTATCAGTCTTTTTATTACATTATATTTTCTCCCCTTTGCAATATCTTTGTTCCCTGGTAAAAAGGGGTTGATTTTCATTTCGGGATAAAGTAGCGAAGTATCTCTTGTTATAGTAATTTTTACATGTTGCCTTCTATCAATCTTAAAACCATTTGTTTCTCGTAGTTTTCTCATCAATTTGTGCAATATCAAATGATTGTGTCTTCTATAACTTTCCTGGTCGCTTCTTCTTTCTTTAGTGATATATATTCATTACAGATGTTTGCTGATTATTTCAGCTGGATGTATCATGAAGTGGTCCTGCTAGATTTCACGGCAGTAGGTCCATCTCTAATGATATGGTTTTCTATAATTGACCAATAGTAGTAGGCTCCTACGAGAACTGAGACTTAATAATTGTCGTTCGTAGAAACTAGATTAGCGAGTTTAATTCCGGATAAATATAATAATTTTGCAGCTTTACGGAAGTAAGTTTTGAGTGATGCGGCAATTTCCTGTTAGATCAATACTCTGGTCGGCAACTGTCCATCATTGTTTGCCAAAATTTAAGACGGGTTTAAATCACTCATCTGCTGATACGGCACCCGCTGATTTTGCACCATTAATCTGACAATTTTACCCCTACGTAGAACAACTAAAGTTGTTTCCTTTTTTATATTTTTATATTAACGGATTTTCAATTGAAAACAAATGCCATGTTACTTTATTAATTAATTTAGGATAAATAACAGCTAGACATTAATAATGTAAGATTGCAGAAAAGTATAACTTAAATGGTTTGTGAAATTTGAATACAATTTCAAAAGTTTTGTCTTTTTTTATAGTACATAAAATATTGATTTGGAAAACAATGATGTATTAATTTTGCAAACATAAAAAAAGGTGAAATGAAATTATTTAAACTTAAAGGAGGAAATTAAATTATAGTCCTTTAAAATATATGTCTGTTAGCTTATTGTTTTCTTAATGTTTTAATGTTTGGACACCACTAAAAGAAGTTAATAATACAATTAATATAATTTGCACTATGATTATATAATTAATGCAAAACGATAGATTTGAGTAATTAACGAGATGTAAAAAGGTGGAGAGTAGCCATCCTATAACTTGTATAAATATATACAATTATTATTTATATTATTCACATATATTTTGATAGAGAAACATTTATATCACAAGTGTTAATTTGCTTTATCTTTTTTTCTTGTGTACCAAGATTTACTTTATTAATTACTCATTTTTCAGTTATTCAACATGTATCCCCACAATACTAGCAGAAAAAGTATATTTCATTTACACTGATATTAATACCCTTTTGGAGCACTTGAGATCACACCAGTTTTTTTAGAGGGTTTAAGCTGCTCAGACTTTAGTTTTCTATGTTGTGTTTGTCTTTTTCTTTTTTAGCCTTGGCTTTGTCAGGTAATTTTCCGCTAATGAGTCTTAATGTCCCTTTGGTATATTTGTTTCTCTTTTATAACGGATTCAGAAAAACACATATTGTCATACCACATATGTTATTGTTATTCTTTGATTCGAGTTAAAGCAGTTAAAGGTTTTTGTTATTAATAAATGTTGTAGAAACAGACCAGGTATATGGATAGGATTGAAATGGAGTGAAGTCTGTTCTAGTTTCTTCTGGGTAAACAAACAGCAGTTGGCTTGGCCTGATGAACAACAGCTATGGGCCCCAGAGGAACCTAATTGTCACAGGGAAATATGTGAAAATGAGGCTACTACACATAACTGTGTCCGACTTAGTCAGAAAGATTCATTAGAATGGAAATTGAGAACACATGATTGTAACCAGCGTCATTATGCCATTTGCCAGAATTGTAAGTATGCAGGAAGACAAATATTAAGCTAAAATAATAATAAGTTAATAATACAGTAAATCAATAATGTATGCAAATATCATAAGTATAGATCGGCTTCGAGTTATACCGCTTCGTACTTATAACTCAATGTTTGATAATAACGTTTTTATAAAATATTAAGGATTCAGTTATCTACATTTCATTTAGTATCAAAGTCTGACCAAATTTAATACATAGGAAATCATGTTTTTAAAATATATTATAGTTAAAAGAAAAGTCTTCTTAAAAATATGCTTTCAGAACACTTTTTTACAACGTTTTACATGTCATAGGACGAAGCTTAAAATAGACAGTTTTAAAATGTGGAACAGAAATGCCATCCAAATTCATTTTGGACTATTATTCAAACTTAAGTTCTATAATTATAAATCATTTCTTAAGAATGTTTTACTTTACTAGTATCATCAGCTACAGAAAATGTGCTAACTAGATCTGCGTTATTGACACCAAATTGCAACTCCACAGTCAATTCTGTCAATTCTACCACGATTGATTCACCAACTACCACTTATTCGGTCACAACAAGTTTGACCACCAAAATCAATTCTACTGCAACTAGTTCATCAACTTCTATCGAATCAACTGTAGTTGAAACATCTCCAGAGTCAACAGAAACGCAATCACAAACTCAACTGACAACTGAATCAGCCAAAACCAAACTTTCAACTAGCTCTACACTTATAAGTACGATGGAATCAACCGAACTACCCATAACTGTAACCACAGAATTTATAACAATCAACAGGGAATCATCATTCAATGCAAGTACTGAAAATATGACGAATGGTACACTTTTGAACAACTGCGCTAAAAAATGTCGATGCAAATCGCTCTCTAATGAAATGAATGCCCCAAAAGAGAACTACAGAATTGACAAGCGTCAAACTAGTGCATACATCAGACGACATAGCTCTGCTTATGATGGTCGACTATCTTCTAGAATAATAGGCTACACAGGAGCAGCTGTTATTTGTACTGTTGTACTTGTTGTTATTTCATTTGACATCATCAACATGATAAAAAGGAATGAAGCAAACAAATAAATCTAATCATCGTTCATATTTACTGTCATCATTTACATTTTAGATCTTGTGATTTCAACTGTGAACATTAATTAAATTTTACATTCATAAATTGAAAATTAATATGCTTGTTTTGAATAAATTATTGCATGTTTTTTATTCACTTTGCATTCCTAGCTCACATACCTTTAACGTGTGACCGTGTGCAATGACAACCACGAAATGATTGTTGTTTAGTGTATTGCAAATTGTAAGATGAAAGAACTATACCGACAACAGTTTTTTCTACCATATGTTGAGAATTGCATTGTTGGTGAGTTTTACAATAATGTGTCGATGCTACTGTTGATTTTCGTTTCTTCCCCGAGGATATCACCAACCACACAATCAGCAAATATGTGCTGATATGGAAAATCACTGATGCGGTCCCGTTTTAATGAATGATTGTTCATGAATAAAAACAAATTATTCCCTCCTCCTAGATCTTTTTAGCACGAGCGTAAAAGGCATAAGCAAGATTTTGCACAAGTTTTTTTTTTTACTTGTTTCATGAAGACGAATTCCGATTTTTATTTTCTAACAAGATTTTATATCCATAATTCCATTTATCGATATTTACGATGCATAAGCTTGTTCGTTTAATACAAATAATCGACTAGAAGACAATCGTTCGAAACCATTTGAATTAAATTAAAATAAAGCGAAAATTCCAATATATATTATAAGTGGCTATTCGGTGTGAGCAAATGCTCCGTGATGAAGGCCGTACTTTGACCTATAATTGTTTACGTTGTACTAACTGTGAATGGATGGAAAGTTGTCTCTGGCACTCATATAATATTTTCTTTTATCTACATGCCATTTTTATGATGCATTTTCTTTTTAACAAAAAGCAATGCAAATTAAAAACCAATTGTTCAGAGAACAATTGAAGGTCTTTCCATCAAAACAATGTATTTTGATATGAAAAGTTGTGAAACTAAGTTTAAAATGTCATTTCAATCGTCAAATGATAGCTCCTAGTAAGCTGATTCCAAAAATATATTGTTTCCATACATTTTTTTTAAATAAGGGAGATAATTTGTTACTTCCGGTTTGAAAAATGTTACTTCCGATTATATTTGAATATTTACTTGACACTGATTCCAAAAATATCTGGTTCTATATACTTTTATATTAATAAAGTACAAAAAAATAGCTACTTCCGGTTTACAAAAGGTCACTTCCGGTTGGTTTTTCAAGGTTAAATGGTTTGATACCTTTTTCTAAAAGTTGTATATCTTTATCATGTATACATATAGAATAAAAGCAAAGGTCAAAATCTAGAACGTCAAATTAAGCTATGACCTTGAGATCAATTTCAAGGTCATAAACCAAGGACCTCAATTCAAAAGACCATAGGTCTTAATTATATTTAGTTAATGAGTTATAATCACCAAACGCGTATTTTTAAATACGAGAGGGGAGAAAACTCCCTTTTCATCTTACGACATGTCGCAACTAACAATTTAGTAAAAATAATTTGTTGATATCTTATACAGTCTTTGGATATAAGAGAAAATAAGCCAAATTCAAATATTAGAATATGACCTTGACCTTTGACCTTGACCTAATTTTCATTTTTTGGGACCAAGGACCTCAAATCAAAAGATCCTAGGTCTCTATCACTTATGATTTATAAGATAGAAATTCATATCACTTATATCAGATGCATAAGGGGAAATAACTCTCATATGGAGCGGTCATATCGCTTCGGTCAAAATAGGACAAATCATGCGAAGGATATAACGAGCAATTTTGTAAAATAAATTTGTCATAATCTTTTACGGTTGCGAAGGAGATGCCGTAACAAGGAAAACAGTGTTTGGGGAGATAACTCCTACAAAGAAAAGTATTCGTTTACGCAGGGTAAATTTCAAAAGCGCATAAACTGTTCGATATCATATACAAAATATCTAAGCGACATATTGCGAAACAAATGTTTATCGCAAGAACAAAATTAGGCGGAAGAAAAAAAAAATAATCAGAAGAAAAACAATAGGTCTTTCCACAGAAAAGTGGAAAGACCTAATAAATGATTATTTTTCAAAAATAAGTAAGTCGAACAATATACGCAAGTGGACATGTAGTTTTATTTCGTGTTCAAGTATATGTGTTCAGAGTAAATTATGGTCGTGTCTACAATATTTTTCTTAACTAATGTTGAGCAACACGAACACCCCCAGTTTTTGGTGGGATTCGTGTTTCTCAGTGTTGAGCTTTTAGTACTATTGTTTGTCTATTGGTCTTTTTTATGTTTATTTTCGGCACATTAGTTTGAATGTCTTTCGCCCATTTTTTGATACTGTTTCTTATTAATTTTTTTCACAATTAAAGTTGCGAAATAAGAAGTAAAACGATGATTATTATTGGAAAGTTCCTGTGTATCAATAGTCTGTTAGCAGATGGTGTAATGGAATGACATTACTTTGATATTAATGATTTAGAAACTCTCAGTTTGAAAATCAGTTTCACTGGCTAAATTCCAAGGACATCTTTCTGATGCACAGTGGCCTTTGTGTGATTTTATAAAATTGCATTGCTGTGTTGCTTTTTAAAAGTGTTATTCTACTTTCTAGGCTTTCACATTTTTCAATACAAATTGATACACGTGATTTGATACTTTTGAGATGTCCAATATTTATGTTCAATAAGCCCTAACGAGAGATAGATTACAGAAACACCAACATGGAACAAATAACTTCAAAATCACACATCTGTAATTTTTAGAACTTTTTTGTTAATCACCTTTAAGAATAATTTCAGATTAATAATTAAGAATATAAGGGCAATAAACACAAGACTGTGGGATTGTTCAGATAATCGACGAACTTGCTTCGGAAGTTAAATATTCGAAGCATGTGTCGTCAAGTGCATTAAAATTGGCATCGTACTTGTGTTAAACACCAAATTCGAGGAGCGCAAGTATAGGGAAAACTTGCACAAACTAGAACATCGTTACATAGATTACAGACAATGAAGTTATCATTAGCATCAACTATACAACATATAGCACGAGATGCGGGATAACCGAAGAACAAAGAAAATAGAAAATAAGTGAACACGGATAAAAACAAATTATTAAAATAGATGACACGAAAACAACAGATTATCAAGCACTGTCTATTCAAGGAAATCAATTTTAAACACTCTACTGTGACGTTATTTCTGTTACAAAATTAGAATTATTAAACAAAGAAATATTTATTAATTGATTGGTGAATAAGGCTACCTTCGCCACTATTGACTTTTTCATGGCGGTAATTTTCCATTTGTGATTGAAGCTGGAGTACCCGGAGAGAACCACCGAGAAAATACTAAAAAGATATGATATGATCATCAATGATAAACTACACCAGAGAGGTAATACTGTAGTGAATTTAAGAAACAACATGGCACTCACGTCCATTAACAATGAGCAAAACCAATACCGTACCATCAACTATAAAGGAGAGATTAAAATACCACAAGGACAGTCAAACTCATATATCGAAAATAAACTGACAACGTCATGGCTAAAAAAGAAAAAGACAAACAGACAAATAAAAGTACACAAGTCACATCATAGAAAACTAAAGACTAAGCAACACAAGCCCCACCAAAAGCTGGGGTGATCTCAGAAAATCCGGCTCCACATGTGGCACCCGTCGTGTTGATTATGTTATTATAAATCCGCTAAAATAGTCTAATTCGGTAGGTGACATTCGTGAAAGGGAAAGGGGATTGTAGTTATGACATAAAGAACTTTTCCGATATTATCTTTGAAACGTTTATTATATTATAGATCCGATAAGACAAAATCTTAACTATTCAAACCAAAAAACAACAAAGAATAAAGAATTAAATGAACTGTTTATTATCATAATGGGATCAACATGTCCAGTTGATGAGTTGTTCTTCGATATTTGACAACAATGCTTATTTTGAAAAGAAACTGAGTTATTCTCGCATTGCCACGTGATAGTATTCTCTTTAAATTTTGAAACGGAGAGGTTTGATCAGGTGATGAACCATTACTATTTTTAGTAATCATCTTTTGATGGAATTGAGCGTTCCTGATAACAATTAAATCGATCGTACTAAATTAACATCTATAAAAAAAATCTAGCACTGGGTCGGTACCACTGCTGCAGGTTTGACTGTAATTCCAGTATCAGAACATGCATTTCATAATATTATTTTTGGTTTCCGCTATTTAATTTGAAAATTTAATTCAAGTATCTAAGGTTTCAATCCTTTTTCTTATTTCAGTTTGGTAAAAAACTAACATAAAAGAACGTTTCTATGTATATTTACCCCATGACTTTCTGGTATTTTTAATCAGACTAGAACACATCCGCGAAATCGCGGGGAAATAGTAAACGGTAAAAAAACAAAAAAACTGGAGAATTCCAGGAGATGTATCAAAAGTCAAAGGTACTTTTGGACTGGGCACATTTATTTTCCCTCCCCCTTTTTTCCAAATACCGATTCTTATTCTTTCTGTTTTTCTGTATAATATGAACATACATATACTATAATTACTATATAAAACGGTCACTGATATATTAAAACTTACCCCAGTAAACTATTGGAAATTATAGTAAATTATAGCAAATTTATACAATGTATTCATAGTATATATGTATGAAATATACAGAAATATTTCAGTGAGCGCCGTGGATAGAAAACTATTGGAATTGATAATATATATAGATAGCAAATACATTTTATCTATAGTATATTTTTGATCATAGTATACAGAAAAACGCAAAGAATAATTGTTCTGTCCCAAGTGCTTATGCAAATTATGTTTGATTTCAAAACAGGTCTAAAGGGCAGTGGAAGTCTTTTATATTTCTCAAAAAGTCAGTCTGATGACGGAAACAATATATGGACGCCTATATTTTCGTTTTCTTTCCAAAATAACCCAAACTGAAATACTTTAAGTAAGGAGGATAGATGCTAGAACACACCCGCGAAATCGCGGGCATCAATAGCGTGGTTGAAAGAATGTAAATTTAAGTGATGTAGGATGATTTTTTGTAAAAAGATAAATGACTGGAGAATTTCAGGTAAGGTAATAAAAAGTATAAGTACTTGGGGACAGGGCAATTGTTTTTCAACCCCTTCTCCTTTTTTCCCAAAATTTCCAATTTTTTGTTTTCTATTTATTTCAATATGAACATACGTTTAGTATATTATGAAGTTCAACATAAATTACTATAAATGAAGTGGGTTTGTTTTTTACTATCAATTCTCAGTAAACTAATCAATCCACGGCGGTCATTGATATGCATGTATCATATAGACCCTCTCTATTTCATTTACTTAGTGACCCGATGAAAAAGATTTTATGGCTGAAGAATTTCAGAAAAGGTATCAAAGGTTGTAGGTACTTTGGGACATGACAATTATTTATCTAGCCCGGCTCATAATTTTCAGTTAACTAATCAATCCAGAGCGGTCATATATATATTATAAATAGTCCCTTTCTATTTAATTTACTTAGTGACCCGATGAATTTTTGTAAAAGATTTAAAAAGTTATAGGTACTTTGGGACATGACAAATGTTTTTCTAGCCCGGCTCCTATTTTTTTCCCTCTAAAACTGTTATATTTTTTTTCTATTGATTTCAATAATGTTAGCGTTTATCTGTTTATTATAAACCGTGATACATTACTATTTATAAATAAAGTGTATTTGTTTTTTACTATCAACTCTCAATTAAGTAATCTATCCACGGCGGTCATTGACATATTATATAGACCCTCTCTATTTAATAAACCCAGTGACCGCCGTGGATAGTAAACTTGAAAATGATAGCAAATAGCAAATACACGTTATTCATAGTCTTTGGTATACATGTACAAAGTACAGAAAAACGCAAACCGGATGTCTAGTCTGACTTATAATTTCGTCCAATGACGAAGGAAGAGAAGCGACACACACAATGAGGTCTTCTCGTTTAATAGTAAAGAAGATAACTTTATATTCTTTATGTACAAAGACTGTCAATTAAGATTAAAGTAAATAGACAAGGTTATTATCCACTTTTTTGGTGGTACAAATCAAATCAAATTATACTTTAATACAATATGGTAAATAAAAAATCATCAAAGTACAAGGCTTATGATTTGGTACATCAGACGCTTTTTTTCTTGTCACTCATCAGTGACACTCGAATCAAATCAGTTGGAAGGATAAATCAAATACGAAGTTGAATAGCATTTAAAACCAAAAATTTCAGAAGGTTGTTGCTACGACAATCTATGAATATGGTAGAAATATCTTAGTGTTTGGAATAAGTCAACATTTGACAAACATATATCTAGATTTAGTCATGACATCATGATGTATGTAACTGGATTTTCTTCCCCGTATAAAGTCCTTCATTCCCTAATTTCTAATGCAAACGAGTATTATCGGTTTTTATTCACCTGCTTAAATTAGTTTTCTTCTGTAAAACTGACTTAATAAAAACTTTCCTTTCTTTTGATTATTCGAGATAAAGATTGACTTTCCTCTAAGTTAAAAAACAAAAAAAGAAGATATAGTTAAATGTAATAACATGTTTAGCAGAACTGTCAATGGAACTTCAATAAAATTATAATGGAATCCTTCTTGAAAATAAAATTAGAAGCAACAGTGGTTTATCGATATTCAAATCTCAATAAAATGTTTCAATGCAGATTAAAAAAAATACGAGAGATTCTCATGAACGAGGGCAGACCGGGTGACTTTTACTACACCAACAGCTAATATGAATAGTGAAAGTATGGAATATTTTAATATTTAATAAAGTATCTAAAGGCCATGATGGTCAGGTGTAAGAGATTTTTTGTAAAATTTCCGAATGTCTTGAAACAGCTGCTGTCCACTGGTTATAAAAACATTTATGCATTTGTATAACTTTAACTACTAAACCTGTTTATATCAAAACTTTATTTAAGAGTTATTTGAAACTACAGATGGCGATGCTCAACTTTCTTTTTTTAGTTTAAACATATTTATTTATAGTGGATTGGGAAACAAGTTTTGCAACTTATATTAATCCCTTTCCACTTTGCGGGTGCGAGTGCTGCCTTGTAGCGGCATTAGCCTACTCTTTTTCGAAATCTACAAGGGTGTCTTTAACGTGCAAGAGATATGGCTCTCTCTTAACACGGGCCAGCCATTTATCGTCCCCTTCCGACAGACTATCATCGTTTCCTCAAGATCATACTTGAAGATGGTGTCAAGGGAGTGCCGAAAATTGAGTTCCTGAAATTTTCATCCCAAACGGAAATCGAACCAGGAACCTTTATACGATCAGAATACAATGAAACACATATCCTGTGTATACGCTTCGCTCAAATGCTTTGTAAACTAACCATAGAGAATGGATATGTATTTCTATAAGGTTGTGTCAGTCAATGAAACAGTAATCAGAACTACATGTCTCTCTATTCAAACATAATTCGACGAAGTCTAACCGGTCAGTCCTGAACGTTTCGTGCTAAGCAAAAAAATACCAAAAAGTAGAATAACAAAAATACCGAACTCCAAGGAAAATTCTAAAAACAGGAAGTGTCTAATCAAATGACAAAATAAAATCTCATACACATCAATCAAATTGATAACAACTGTCATATTACTGACTAGAATCAGGCATTTTCCTATATAGAAAATCGTGGATTAAATCTGATTTTATAGCTAAGATTTTCACTTGTATGACATTCGCATAAAATTCCATTATATTGACAACGATGTTAAAACAAATCAAACAGACATAAAACTAGGTAAACATAAAAAAAAGTAAGGGGTACAAAAGTCATCATTGTGTTATAATCCTATGCACTATAAAAACATATATGTATGCCAACAAAGAAAAGCAAAAAAGGAATATAGACAAAGCACATTAGAAAAAAAACGATGGACAAGAACAAAAAATTTATAATAGCACAATAACACAATGACGGGATATACAAGTACCGAGCTGCATCAAATCGATATAACCAACAATAGACAAGGAATATGATTTTCAGCGTTTGTCGTCTGTTTAAGTGATTCTTAAGTGTTTCTCGTTTCTCGTTTTTTTATATATATTAGACCGTTGGTTTTCCCGTTTAAATGGTTTAACACTAGTCATTTTTGGTCCCTTTATAGCTTGCTGTTCGGTGTGAGCATAGGCTCCGTGTTGAAGACCGTACCTTAACCTATAATGGTTTACTTTTATAATTGTGACTAGGATGAAGAGTTGTCTCATTGGCACTCATACCACATCTTCTTATATCTATATAAAGAAAAGAATACTATAGCCTGTCATTAAGATGATAAACAACATCAGTACTTACAATCTATACTTCAAGACCATCGTGTATAACTTGTGAAGTTGATATGGAATATTTTATGATTAACGATGTCTTGGTATCTTTGTATGCACATTTTTAGAAAAAGGACTAGACGTTCTTTGACATACCCCCGGTTCATAAACTTTCTGCTCAAACACTCAGACAGATACCGAATGAGTTGGAAATTATATACTCCATACACAGGTGAAGTTTGTATATTTTTACTTAGGTGAGTGAGATTGATAATTTCAAAATTAATTGTCTCGTTTGTCAGTTTTAAAGGGACACTAGATGCGAGATACATAACAAAATTAAATTATGATTTTTTTTTGGTTCAATCAGTAATGAAAATGAAAAAGTGAAATAATAATTCACTATTAGCAAGCCAGTATGGTTCAATTTTGTCAGAATAAGCTAAGAAACATCGATGATTAATTATTCATGTGAATTTCACTAAAACCCTAAGCTAGAGATGGTTTGTGCATGATTCATGTGTGCAATGCTAATTAATGAAAAGAATGTCAACATTGAGAGTGAAACAAAGGTAAAACATTAGGTTGACTGATTCGATCCCAGAAAAATTATTCTTATATAGGTAAAATCAAAAATTAAAATATTTTTTAACATTAAAAATTAATCACAGACATAGAAAAAATCATTTGGACGGAGTCCATGTATCTTTTACTATTTATGTTTATGTTTATATCGTGGTATGTAACCGTTGGTAGTTTTCGGGGTCATATCGATGGTTATAATTAGTTTGCATCTAAACTAAAATACATGAAACGAAGCTGCATATTATAGAGACAATATCTTGTAAACTATTTTTTTAGACTTTTTATTTTAATAAATGTTTTACACTGAATGAATCTAATATGAGAATTTGAGTCAACTCGGAGAACACGAATTTAACAGCTAGGGTACATTTAATGGAATTTTTTTTAGAGAGGGATGAAAGATACCAAAGGGACAGTCAAACTCATAGATTCAAAATAAAATGACAACGCCATGTCTAAAAATTAAAAAAAAAAAGACAAACAGACAAATAATAGTACAGAAAACACAACATAGAAAACTAAGGACTAAGCAACACGTACCCAAAACTGGAAGTGATCTCAGCTGCTCCGGAAGGGTAAGCAAATCCCTGCTCCACATGTGGATCCGGTCGTGTTGCTTATTTTATTACAAATCCGGTAAATATTCTTATGCGGTAGGTCAAATTCGTGAAAAGGGAAGGGTATTGTAGTTACGACATAAGAACCATATCCAATATCAAATGTGAAACGCTTATTCCATAACGGTCAACCAACTCGTGATTGCGTCCGTAGAATTTACGAAAGGATGATTTCAACTTCACCATTTGGAATCCTTTATCAAGAAAATCATAATGGAAAATACAAGCCCGCGAATATCGTCTCAATTGGGAGATATATACTCCGTATGCAGGCGCTGCTATATTATTTCTACTTAGAAATGGAATTGGGAAGCTGAAATCATCTTTTTTGTCGTAAAGCTTTGTTTTCAACCGACCCTCATTGTCAATTATTAGATGTAATTCAAGATATGAATCAGACTTAACTGTATCAGTAGTATCCTCTATCTGTAGTTCGATGGGATAGATTCGTTCAACATAGTCACAAAATTTTGGGGTTCGTATTGCTTATTCTTTAGTTTTCTATGTTGTGTCATGTGTACTATTGTTTGTTTGTCTTTTTAATTTGTAGCCATGGCGTTGTCAGTATTTTCGATTTATGAGTTTGACTGTCCCTCTGTTATCTTGCGTCCCTCTTTTGTATTAATTAGTGAGATAACATCATCTATATAGCGGAACGTAAAGTTAGAGAAAATTGCTAACTTCTTATCTTTCTTCCTAAGAAGTTCCTGTATGAAGTCAGCCTCATTATTATAGAGAAACAAGTCGGCAAGTTTAGGGACACAATTGGTGTCCGTTGGAATTTAGACAGTCTGTTGAAAAACACATCCTCCAAACGTAACAAATAGGTTGTCAATCATGAAATCAATTATCTTGATAGTGTCAGTTTCAGAGATGTTTTTGTTTGAATTGGAGTGATCCTTTAAAAAGTAGGATTTATCCCTCCCAAGACAAGATACTTGTTTCTACGTTCGCCATTCTTTTTAATGAAACAAAGTAATACCAACTCTTTCAATTTGTATTTAAGTTTGGAATGGAAAATACTTGTGTAAAGTGTAGAAAAGAGTCAAGTGATTTGATACTATTGCAAGATGAGAGAGTCTTAGAATGTATGTACACTAAAAGATCTTTAGATTTTTTTAGTTTCCACATCTGATTCACTCACCTCTAGAATATGCAGTTTCACAATAACTTTAAAGCCCGGCTTTGATTGCTGTTAAAAAAGGATGTAAGTAATTTAGAAAGAGGTTTCGTGACGCATTTTGAAGACCCAGCAATATACCCTTGTTTGTGAGGATACGTATAAAGTTTAGGTATCCAATACAGTGGTAGAAATTACAGTCTTTTATTTTTGTTAAAATTCCAAAGGAACATAGAACAGACCTATGATTATACCAGAAGAACACAGATGCGGTCAAATGGCTTTATTAACATTTCATTATCTAATGTGTAGTATGAAACAAAAGAAAAAAGAAAGTTGAGCAAAACAAACGATAAGCTGAAAACGATTAATCAATATAAACAATAATGCAAGTACAATCAAAAGACTGATATTCAATCCTTTTATGCAAGTGTGCATCCTCGACCAAGCATAGCACAAACTTACAATCCTTTTCTTGCTAAATCAGCATAAAAACTGACTTCTGGATTTGGGAATAATAATTCCCAAATTCCTATAGTTGTAAAGACAAAACTGATGTTATGGATAGCCTTTTAAAATCAAATAATTATAATCTGATATAATCTCTTCCTTTGTTCTGATAACACCTTAAAAAGAGATATCTTTCGTCCCTCTTTGTTGTACCCATATTTTAACTATTTACCTTTTATGTCTGTTTTGTTCACGCATCATTGTAAATATAATGGAATTGATAGGACTGCCATACAAGTGAGAGGATTAGCGCTATAAAAACAAGTTTAATCTACCATTTGGAAATGCCTGTACCAAGTCAGGAATATGACAGTTGTTGTCCATTCGTTTGAAGTGTTTTATCATTTGATTTTGCCATTTTATTAGGGACTTTCCGTTTTGAATTTTCCTCGGAGTTCAGAATTTTTATGACTTTACTTTTTGCTGTGATATTTTCAAATATAGACATAGATATCGTTAGACCACTTTAAGTCATGATATATTATCAAAAGGACCTTGCTGTACCTGTGTGTCAAACACGTATTTGCTCTACCAAAACAGAAAGTCAAAATAAAATTATCTTAAATAATAGAAAGATATATAATTACAACTTGCATTCTTTACATAAACTTTCTTAAATATGATATATTTAAGTTTCGATTTTATAAAATCATTTGCCTACAAGTTGAAGAACTTAAATATTTCAAACAGGTGTTAAATAATTTAATAAAATCGAAACTTGAAAACGAATGAAGTGTTTACTAAGCATGCAACATTAACCAACTGTTATTTACTTTATTTAGAAATAAGGAATATTTTAATTGAAAACTTAACGATGAATTAACGGGTTATGGTTTATTGTCATCGACAACACAAACACACGGGCAGCGAATATTTTATTATGTAATTTTTTATTTAATAAGGCATTAAAAATAGAATAGAGTATAATTTTCTTTTGTGCAGTGCCTTGGATATTCCTTTCATCTATATAGAGAAATTCGATATCAATATTGTTAACTTTTTTTTTCTTCTGTTCCAAGATACCAAAGTTCTTTTAAAACCAGCTATGCACACACGAAATCGGTTTTCTCGTAATTTTTTAGAACCGTAAATTAGAAGTATCAGAAGCTGAGTATGAATAAGCCTTTTCAAATATCAACCAATTGAACTAAAAACAGGTTAAGAACACTTATGCATCTTAAGAAAATAGTATCTTCAAGTTTGAAAGAAATTACATCTCTAGTTTTTACTTATGTGCTTTGTAGATATATTGTCTTCGTGCTATTTTTGTTGTTGTTGAAGAAATAATTGTTTGTTTTTATCGGGATTAAATTTTGAACACGATGATGTTGACTGTCGTATCTTAATTTGAACATTTTTACCAAATTATATCTGTTTGTTATTCTCAACATGTTGTTAATATAATGTAATTTTCCTTTTGACTGTCATACAAGTTAGAGTTGTAGCAAGATATTGACCAGGTTTAATCCACTAAATACATGTACCAAGACAGGAATACGACAGTTGTTTTCCATTCGTTTGATGAGTTAGATCTTTTGATTTTGGCATATGATTTTCCGTTTGAATTTTCCTTATGTTTTGTTTTCTTCCTATATATTTTATAACCTTATCGGCAGTTCAAAACGTTACAAGTTTATATAGTTTTGTCACGAAATTATGAGTGAAGCAATGTGATTATATCCATTACTTGGATGCTGTCATACAAGTGGGCGGTTTAATTAGCTAAAAACAGTTTTATACCACCATTTTCTACATAAGAAATGGTCTGTTCAAAGTCAGGAATATGACAGTTTTTATCCAATTCGTTTGATGTGTTATTTCATTATGTACTTTCCGTTTTGAATTTTCCTCGTAGTTCTGTATTTTTGTTATTTTACTTGTAACATTAAACAAACCAGGTATCTCATTTGTTAAAATTCATCATCAATCAAAATCTTCGGTACTTTCTATAAAATGTAAAGTTATTTCTCAACCGAAACTCATTAGAAATTAGAAGCCGTGCTTTGTAAACATACAAGACATCATCATAAACAATGACATTGATATGATTTTTGAATGATATTTCTTGGAGTTACATTTTGGTAGCATGAAATATGAAGTTAAAGCAAATCGGATAGTTAGAATTTTTTATATGACTACATTTGTTTGTGTGCAAGCAAAATCTAGTCAAAAGGATTAAATAGTGTTTACTTATCAAAGGTATTGGTAGTCCTATAACACACGCTATCGGTGTGATTTTTTCTGATAACAATTGTGTATTTGTTTGGGTTTTTTTTGGGGTTTTTTTTTTGTTTTGTATTTGCTGTTTTTGTTATCAATGGTGCAACCCCAACTGCTTCCGAATTATGAAAAATAAATATACCAAAACGAAAACGTATTAAATGAACTAAGAATGCCACATTATATCATAAAAGTCCGAGAACATTTTACCAAAAATAATTAAGATGCAAATTGATTGCCAGGCATAGATTACCTTAGCCGTATTTGGCACAATTTATTGGAATTTGGTATTTTGGATCCTCAATGCTCTTCAACTTTGTACTTGTTTGGCTAATAAATATTTTGATATGAGCGTCACAGATGAGTCTTATGTAGACGAAACGCGCGTCTGGCGTACTAAATTATAATACTGGTACCTTTGATAACTATTAGATTTCTCTTTAACTTTTATTTCGTAGGAATAGTTTGTGTTATTTTTTAATAAACAAAGGATCTTACGTTTCATTAATAGGAAAAATCTAATGTAATTTTTTATACATGGTTCATGATATTAGTATTGTGTCGGAAAAATCATATTCTTTCAACAGAAACTTTTTGAGAAGAATATATAATACATATTTTAACCAACACAACCTATAAACCATTATACAAAAATATTTTCTTTGATGGATGTAAATATGTATATTACATGTAGTAATTATGTACAACCCCGTTGAGAGGTTCCATGGGTAAACAATTTGAATATTGTTATTATTTTGTATATTAGATTCATAACGATATTATTGGACAATTTTGACAGAAAAGAAGTTATTTTTAGCCACCAAATCTTTATCTATTTTTCTTTCTTTATATATTTCAAATTTAGTAAAGAAACTCTTACAATTTGATAGAGCATTTAGAGACATTTAAAACCATCCAATCAACTAAGCCAATCAAATTCAGATTCAGAAAAAGTAAACCAATTACTCACAATGTGTTCATTATATGATATATGATATATATGATATATATTATATATAAGGTTGGGTTTCGCACTTTAATCAATTACAAATGATGAAACATTCAATTTGATGTATTCTTTTCAAATGCTGAACGGCTATCTGCATATTGTTAGAAAGCGTTAAAGCTGCACATAGCAATTTTCTATGGTTTTATTTTCTGTGAAATACTTATAAGAAGAGGATATTTAGTTTTTTTTGAAAAATGGTCACAATAAAGTTCCTGTTGGTAATTCTATTAGGTATGTTTAACTTTATCTTGTCTTTTTAAATGTATGACCAAAAATTAATGTTTGACATGACAAGATTGATGGCTATAACGTTAGCGTTTGAAAAACGACCTACACATTTATAAATATCTATCTATCACACATTTAAGTTGAGAAAGTAAAGAAAAACTGCAATGTTGTTGGGTTTTTTTTGGAATTGTCAGTTTAAAAGTAAAATAATTATTACGTGTACCTTGAAACAAAGAAGGCCAATTTTAAAGAGAATGAAAGTTATAGATGAATATATCAAGAGCAAAATATTAAGGCATTGTTTTTCTAATTCCATATTTTACTAAGAAAAAAACTGAGTGTTAGTAAATAAAATTTGATATGCCATATATATATGGAAGAACAAAAAATTTGCGAAAGCAATTTACAGATCTAACATTGTAGGGTTGATGTTTAGACGAGTTGTATATATATATACTTTTCTGTGACTGTATCTTGCATTAATTTGTAGGATCCTTTACTATAAATAATTGAGCTGATCTGTAACAATAACATCTCCATGCCTTATATATCATGTACTGTAGTACGCCGCTAGATTAAAACTGACGAGGAAAGGTAACACACGGCCACCGAAAGCTTTATTATTGTGAAGCACAGGTTGTCGTGTGGTCTAGCGGGACGGCTACAGTGCAGGCGATTTGGTGTCACGATATCTCAGTAGCATGGGTTCGAATCACGGCGAGGGAAGAACAAAAAATTTGCGAAAGCAAATTTACAGATCTAACATTGTTGTATTGATGTTTAGACGAGTTGTATATATATATATATATACATGAATATAACAAGTCTAAAAGGGTACAACATCACCAAAAACACAATAAAACGAACAATATGTTAGATATTTCGGATAACAGATATCCTTCCTCGGTAATAGCACGATTTCAAATTAAAACACTATCAAAATCTTGAAATTTATACAATAAAAGCGACGCTGGTAAAATTTTAAAATTTCCAAACACGGCGCAAAGACTTAAAAGATATGCCAAAATAAAAATAGTTATTTGCGATGTGAACTGGCACACCTCTAAATTTCGAAAGGTGGTGACAGTTGAAACGTTGAAAAAACTACGAAGAAATACAGTCCCAATAAACAGTCCTGACCGACCTAAGCTGGTATAATATTTAAATTATGACAATGGTATAGCAATTGCAACAGAGACTGCGTATTTAAACATCCCAAATATATAGTAATTTGATGATAAGAAAAATTAGTAATACATTTTTACTAAGGGTAAGTAATTGAACGTGGCTGCGTATTTACACATCCCTGCCTACTGTAATTAAAACTAGTATAATTAAAAATTCCTGTAAAATGTAAGAGTCCAGTACGGAAGCCGGAGTTACTGGACACAAGTGATGGCAGGAAAATTAGTGATGGTAGGGGAAAATGAGTGACTCTTCTATGTTTTTTCATTAATGCCCTCTGGGGAAACTGTCCTGAGCTTTCTTATCCAAAAACTTTCGCGAGCAAGTCTGTCGGCCTTTGACCAATCCTCGTTGTGATCTATGATGGTGATGGTAAGTTTTTTTTAGATCCGCTTGGGCGTGCCCAGGTGATCTCAAATGACGACTTACGTGGAGGTCGGGCTTGCAGGTGTAGTCACTACGATGACCATTCATGCGTTTGTTGAATGGCTGTTCTGTCTCGCCAACATACTGCATGCCACTTCGACACTGAAGAATGTATACAACATTCCGGTTTTTTGCAAGTTACATTACAAAATATTGTGTACACAGACCCAGTGGAGTGGCAAGTAAATGTTTGAGTATTCAGTATTTGTTGGCAAGTCAGACATCGTTTGTTACCACATGACTTGCACCATCTTGTAGTTGAACAGCTTTTATTAGAGGAGACGGCAGCTCTTACAAATAAGTCTTTAAGACTTGCTGGTCTCCGAAAAGTTAAGACAGGAGGATCGGGAAAGATTTTGGATAATTTTGGGTGATTGGTAATACTTTGCCAATTTGCACGGATCAAACGGAAAGGTTAGTAAAGGCGGGATTGTATGTTAAAACAAATTGAACTATTTTGCTGCGCCTCTTCTTTTTGTACTGTAACAGGTCATTGCGGCTGTTATTGTCAGCTCGCGCAAACTCCTTATCTATGTCCCATTTCTTATAACCTTGTTTGGTTAAAAATCCGCTAAGTTCCTGTAACTATGCGCAAGCCTTATCTTAGTATAGGTACTGTCATCTGATAAAGTCATGCCGATTATAAGATACACAATTTTCTCTGCTTTCAAATCTTTCTGTTTGAACCCGTCGAACTGGAACTTATCAATTATTGGTAATATTAATTATTTGGAAAACAAAAGGTCCTGGAATGGAGTTTTTTTAATCAACAGCATTGTCCTATATTAGTTATAAATAAAGTTGAATTCTTTGATTCGCTGTTTTACGTCATGCCTGCTAACAAATTGAAACTTATTTTTAGTCCAGATTTTTAGTATTCGTATTGTTATCTTAGGAAGTCTTACGGATTAAAATACTACAATAGGTAACAATTTGACAATTACGTAGTGTCAACCCTGTGATTATGACCCGTGTATATAGCATATTAATCCTGAATACACCGTTTGGTGGTGCGCCTATCAGATGCGGAACGTACAGATAAGGTAATAGGTAACAGGTGAATATACTATTGGTATCGGTATCGGACTCGACCCGGAACTTCCTAATTATTCGCAATATTAATTACGTGGAAAACAAAATGGCCTGGAGTGGTGTAATTTTTAATCTACACCTTTGTACTATATAAGTTGTATATAAAGTTGAATTCTTTGATTCGTCGTTTTTACGTATTGACGGCGGACAAATTGGACCTCGTAATTTTAGTATTATAGATATGTTCATATCTTTACGACAAAAGAGATGATCATCGAACTTGAGATAAAGGATACAACAGATACAGTCATATCTTGACTTACATCTAGAAATTGACGATGAGAGTCGGTTGAAAACAAAACTTTTCGATAAAAGAGATGGTTTCAGCTTCCCAAATGTTAACCTTCCATTTTTATGTAGCAACATTCCAGCAGCGCCTGCATACGGCTCATATATTTCCCAATTTGTACGATATCCCCGGGCTTGTATTACCAATCATAATTTCAATAATAGAGGTTGCTGCTCATTAGGAAGCTATTGAACCAAGAGTTCGAAGAGCGGATGTTAGAATCATCCCTTCGTGTAAATTTTACGGACGACATCACGGATTGGTTGACCGTAATGGAATATCCGTTTCACATATGATATCAGATATGTTTGTTATGTCGTAACTACAACCCTGTTTCCTTTTCATGAATATGACCGGCCGAATTAGACTATTCACCGGTTTTGTAATAACATGAGCAATATGAAGGGTGCCACAAAAAAAAACAAATAAATATTTTCAAATATGTAATATATTTAACAAGGTCCATTATGTTTATATGTTATATTTTAAACTGATAATCTTGAATCACATATTATTGTGCTGAAAAGGATTATTTGCTATACGTAATACAAGAATAGAAGAATAAATATACTTGTCAACAGTTAGTACCCTTCCGGAGCACATGAGATCACCCCTAGGTTTTGGTAGGGTTCGTGTTGCTTATTCTCTAGTTTTCTATGTTGTGTCTCGTGTACTTTTATTTGTCTGTTTGTTTTTTATTTTTTTTTTTGCAATGGCGTTGTCAGTTTATTTTCGATATATGAGTTTGTATGTCCTTCTGGTATCTTTCGCCCCTCTTTTATAAATTAACTGTTTACATAACTGAATTTTTGAAAAAGTAAGGATTTTCTCTCGGAAGAATATATAACCTTTCGGAATGTTGGGTCCTTTTTTTGTTCGAGCGTCACTGATGAGTCTTGGTAGACAATTACCGGACTTGCGCACATTATGGGGCACTTTCCACAAAAATTTATCGTAAGTTGAACTGAATGTGTGTTGATTTTAATGTTGAATTCTTAAACATTCTTTTGTTCTTCTCGTGCACATGCATGAACTCTATTTAAATCACCACTTGGAAGCCTCTGACAGACTGAGTGAGCGTAAAATCATTGTTATCGATATCCGATGACATACATGTTAAATGTAATTGATTCAGTATTATTACCAACAAAAGTATTGCGGTTGTCAACACTGTTACGGTAATACCTCATAATAGAGTATTTTTTTTAACAGTAATCATTATACTAGCAACTCAGGTGAGACACAGGGTTCAGCGGAACCTTTTTAAAAGAATTTTTCTTATTATGATTTGCTATATATCCAATGTAACTTATTTTCCTAAAAAGCAGTCCAATTCGCACTTCCTTCAACCGATTTATTTTGTAGATCTTCCTTCCTGGAGACTTTTTACGTTTTCGTTTTGGGTGTCCTTTTAGTTGAACATAATATAGATAATTCTTATCCACATTCGGTTGAAATGAACATTAAATCTAATGGAGGGAGAGACCATGATCTCGGCACGTTACAAAATTATTAAAACAACTCTAGCATTGGTACATACGTGGTCGGTTGCCAGGAGAATTATAAGCATCGTGTTATATGCTCTCCTATTCTAATTGAAGTATTTATTCGCGGTCTCATTCATTTAATCTTATGAATAACTGTTCATTTGATTTCGTACTTGAAATATGTGTCACTTGGTGTCGATCAAAACTCGACTCTCCGCATTTTTAAATGCTGAAATCTTTATATGAGACTCCGGTTTGCCATCTACCTTTCTCTTTATATCATAATTATGGTCTTGAAATTTTCGCAGAAGTTTTGGCTAACAAGTCTGAAATCGTTAGCTTCACTCGAAATAACAGTAACTCTATGTAACTGTAAGACATATATTTTACTGTTACTGAATGCGTCATTACTATAAAGATGAATTGTTGCAATTATTTTCTTCATGTTTAACAATTGACGATAAACTGAAGATGTAGTATAAAGACAACTATCTTCACGTTTTTGTGCTGATATCGCGTTATTAATATAACAAAATTATGATGCTTTAAATGAATGATTTAACATTGGATGTTCAATCTAGGACAATGGCGATACTAGTTATGTCACTATAATAGATAATCTACTTACTTACTTACTTACTTATATATATATATATGTTGGTTTCATTACGAGTGAGAATTGAATAGCAGGCCATTTTCAGTTTTCATTGGTTGTTGAACAACTTTCTTTCTTGTTTAAATCTATCTCAGGCGTTTGCGGCAAGAAGGAATGGAATTCTATGATTATTGTGTTTTCAATGCGATGTTTTAACAGTCATTTGTATATGATGCCAATCTTTTCTTTTTGTCGACGTCCAAATAAAAATAGAGGGGCAGCATATCTAAAATAATTTGATTGTTATATCGTATGGATAAAAGAGGGACGAAAGATACCAAAGGGACAGTCAAACTCATAAATCTATAACAAACTGACAACGCAATGGCTAAAAATGAAAAAGACAAACAGAAAAAACAATAGCACACATGACACAACATAGAAAACTAAAGAATAAACAACACGAACTCCACCAAAAACTAGGGATGATCTCAGGTGCTCCGGAAGGGTAAGCAGATCCTGCTCCACATGTGGCACCCGTCGTGTTGCTTATGTGATTACAAATCCGGTAAATAGTCTAATTCGGTAGGTCACATTCATGAAAGGGAAGGGGATTGTAATTACGTCGTAAGGAACATATCCGATATCATTTGTGAAACGGTTATTCCATAACGGTCATCCAACTCGTGATGGCGTCCGTAAAATTTAAGAAGGGATGATTTCAACTTCACCATTTGGAACTCTTGGTTTAATAGCTTCCTTGTGAGCAGTAACCCTCTATCAAGAAAATCATGATAGGAAATGCAAACACGGGAATATCGTATCAATTGGGAGATATATACCCCGTATGCAGGTGCTGCTGGAATTTTGTTACTTAGAAATGGAAAGTTCACAATTAGAAAGCTGAAATCATCTCTTTTGTCGTAAAGTTTTGTTTTCAACCGACCCTCATTGTCAGTTTCTAGATGTAAGTCAAGATATGAAGCCGACTTAACTGTATCTGTAGTATCCTTTATCTCCAATTCGATGGGATAGATGCGTTCCACATAGTCACCAAATTTTGAATTGTTTAGTGAAAGAACGTCATCTATATAGCGGAAAGTAGAGTTAAAGGATATTGCTAACTTCTTATCTTTCTTCCTAAAAAGTTCCTGCATGAAGTCAGCCTCATAATAATAAAGAAACAAGTCGGCAAGTAGAGGGTCACAGTTTGTTCCCATTGGGATGCCGACAGTCTGTTGAAAAACACGTCCTCTGAACGTTACAAATATGTTGTCAATCAAGAAATCAAGCATCTTGATAATATTAGTTTCAGAGAATGTTTTGTTTGAATCAGAGTGATTCTTTACAAAGTATGATGTATCCCTCCCTAAGACAAGATACTTGTATCTACGTTGGCCATTCTTTTTTTATGAAGCAAAGTAATACCAACTCTTTCAATTTGTCTTTTAGTTTGGAATGTGGAATACTTGTGTAAAGAGTAGAAAAGTCAAATGTTTTAATACTGTTACAAGATGAAAGAGAGTTAGATTGTATGTACTCTAAAAGATCTTTGGAATTTTTAAGTATCCCCATCTGATTCAAACCACCTCTAGAATAGGCATTTCACAATAACTTTGAAGCCCGTCTTTGATTGCTGATAAATAGATGTTAATAATTTAGAAAGAGGTTTCGTGGAGCACTTGGAAGACCCAGCAATATACCGTTGTTTGTAAGGACACTTATGTAGTTTAGGTATCCAATACAGTGATGGAAGATCCAGTTCTTCATCTTTGGTTAAATACCAAAGGAACAAAGAACAGACCTATGATTATCCAGGATTTCCTCTTTGGTAAGTGTCGAGAGGGTATATGTTGAGTTTCCAAGTGAATTGTCTATACCTAATTCGTTTATCAAGCAATTAATGTAGTGACTTTTACAAAAACCATGTTATTTGGGGCTTTGTCTGCAGGGACAACAACATATTTATCATGGAGGTCAGATAAGTGTTTAGCAACATTTAGGTCTTTAAAATTTAAATAAGAGTTACAAATTAATAAAGATAAGAGACTTCGTCCATAGAAACGAATAAAATGTGTATCTTAAACTATCACTTATTACTCGGTGTCTGTTTAAAATAGTTACTAGTGACAGGAGGCATTTAAGTTCAATTTGTACCAAATATTATTTTTTCAGCGTCGAGTGTACTGGTGTTTTATCTAAAGCAATTGCATAGAACGACGCCGTGAACGTTTTTCCTGACGCTATGCTCTTTTTATTACGACAAATTTGACCTCATGTGCCCGTTTGCGATATCTGTATAGAGATCAGGTCGCGGTATTGTGTTGTTTGCTGTTCGAAGGGCGACAAACACAACAACGAAGTATTGACTTGTTACAATTTTTATCACTTCCGCAAGGATCGAGAGTATTCGTCAAATCATTCTAAGTTTGAACTGTTTTACTTCATTAGAACGTGATGAAAATTGCCTGAATTAAATTTGTAATCTATTTATAACATTAAAAATGTCATATTCCTATCCAAATTGCGTGCCAATCATCTGGGTTCTTTTTATAAATTTTCTTCGTCCGACATTGAAATATTTTTCCGAACATTAATCGAACACAGACCAGCTATAAACAAAATCCGGATTCTTGTGATAATGACTACGGACGCTTGAATTTGCACAGCTGACAGAAGACTATTGATTCCAAAAGGAAAATTACGCATTCCACACGCATTAACATACTTTTGTTCTATTATCAATATTACTTTTACTGTTCGATTGTTTAATGAGATATCCATTTAACGTGGCTCGGTACTTAAACATCCCGTCAATGTGTTTGTATTATCTTTCATTTTTTGCTCGTGTGTTTTGTATATGCGACTTTTTGAGTTCTTTGGTTCGTATAACGTGACTCTTTAAAAGATCCCGTCAGTATGATATTGTTCTATAATATGTCATTATTATATTTTTCTATTATGAATTAGAAAATAAGTTGAACAGCACAAACGTCAAAATTATTCAATCGCGTAGTGGAATAAACTATTTGTAGATTCTTATAAATTCCATAGACCTTTTGGACTATTTTAAATCTCGGTCTATTTCTGAAATTAATTCTTACATACTTTTGATTTTTTAACCTTGTATGCTTACATTGCTTATGTGAAATTTTAAAATTGTTTGTATATACATTGAACGACAAATATATGTGACGTATAAAATTTTCTGACGTCAGACACGCGAATCAATGAGTGTGTTTGTAGATAGATGTTTTCGTGGTCTGTTAAATTGTTTCTTTTAAAATTGTTACACGATGATGACTGCTGTACCCATGTTTTGACTATTTTATTTATTATGTCTGTTTAGTTCACGCATCATTGTAAGTATAACGGAATTTGATGAGACTGTTATCAAAGTGAGAGGTTTAGCGCTATAAAACCAGGTTTAATCCACCATTTACTACTTTTGAAAATGCCTGTACCAAGTCAGGGATATAACAGCTCTTGCATATTCGTTTTTGATGTGTTTTGTCATTTGATTTTGTCATGTGATTATGAACTTTCCGATTAGGTTTTCCTCTGAGTTCAGTATTTTTGTGATTTCTCTTTTGATTATATTTAATTGATAAATGTATATATTGTTTAGTAAAGTTGCTGAACTTTGAGAATATTCTACTTATATCATTATATTATGTTCAAGCTTAACCTTATTAAATTTGTATATTTTTTTATGAGAACCACTGAATTTCATAAACATCATATCAGAGTTTTAAGTTTTTTCATTGAATTTTAATAGATATAACAACTTTCTTATCCTTTTTGATATAAAATAAATTCTCTTTTATAAGTGCTAGATATTTTGTTGATTGTTCTCAGAACTGCACATGTGTAGTTTTTGTTGCGTTTATGCTACATTGTATGTTTCATATGTATAGACTATTGGCCCTTTAAAGGGTGTAATTTGTGTTGATAAATTCAATCTTTTATTCAGTTACGTAGTGGTTTCACAGTTTCAATACATTATCGATTAGGTGTCAATAGTAATACAATCATAATTTCTTTTCCAGATTATTCTTCCTGTAACAGTTACACGTTTGTCCCAGGATTGTTTACATTCCAAGAAGGTCGTAATAAGTGTTTGAGAAGGGGGTCGGATTTAGCAATCATCACGGACATCGACATGCATAATGAAGTCCTCAACTTACTGGCGCCTAAAATAGCAGAAGGGTAATTATAAATCTACGAAATTTTGATATAAAGACATCATGTGATTTAATTGATACTAACTTTTATCTACATCTGAACAACTGAATGCTTTAAGCATCGTTAGAATATGGCTATTTACAATCGTTCGACGGGCAAATGAGAATAGGAACATAATATATAGTCACCTGGTCAATTTTATGGTACCAGATACAAATTCTGACGAAATAAAACATCGGTACAGAGAAAAATAGTTCCATATGAAATAAACAAAATATAGTAAACAGTGATTAGAGAGACAAAATATAACAAACAGAATCTGATATAATAGAGCAAAATCAGAAGGATTGACACATTTGTTACTTATTTGATATTAAACCTTAAGGATAGACATATTTTTAAATCATTTGATATAAATCAGAATCATGGACACATTTTTTTACTTATTTGATGTGTAATACTACCAAATCATATTACGGTTACATACGAAAAAGGGTCGACAAAACATATTCCCTTGAATTTCACAGTTGTAGGAAATTCAACCTACATTTCATTGTAGTAAATCATATCTGTGTCATAGTCTTGAGTGTTTCAAAGCACCATTACTTTTTATTTGGTGTTTCTATAAGATATTTTTAGAAACTTGAGGTTACTTCGTTACTTAATCTTGTACACAGAGAAGTGAAGATTTGATTGCTTAACTTCCAGTGAGGATAATTTTCGTAACATTATTTGAAAAAATTCTATAGTACATGACAGGATAAAATTTTACTCGTACCAAGTATATCTTTATTGAAACAAAGATACATTATGCAAAATTTTTTACAAAGTGCAAATTTAACAAAGACTAATAGTGGAAATCAATGGTGGTATTGCACCTTTATAGAACTCAAATGTATTGATACGTTTGCCAGGAGGAATGTGATTTAGACTGTATTTATTCTAACGATTCTTTGGATTTGTTTAGTATCAATGCCTAGTTCACACCGCCTCTACAGTATGTAGTTTCACATATATTGACTTACATCTAGAAATTGACAATTAGGGTCGGTTGAAAACAAAAATTAAAAAAACGAAAGAGATGATTTCAGCTTCCCAATTGTGAACTCTCCATTTCTTGTTAGTTGACCGTTATGTGGAATAACCGTTGCCCACATAATATCAGATATTGTTCCTTATGTCTTAACTACAATATACTTCCCTTTTCACAACGAATGTGACCTACCAAATTAGTCTTTTTACCGGGTTTGTAATAAAAGAGGGACAAAAGATACCAGAGGAACAGTCAAACTCATAAATCGAAAATAAACTGACAACGCCTGACTAAAAATGAAAAAGACAAACAAACAAACAATAGAACACACGACACAACAAAGAAAACTAAAGAATAAGCAACACGAACCCCACCAAAAATAGGGGTGATCTCAGGTGCTCGGGAAGGGTAAACAGATCCTGCTCCACATGTGGCACCCGTTGTGTTGCTTATGTTGCCAACAGACAGTCGGTATTCCAATGGGTACTAAGTGTGCACCCCTGCTGGCTAATTTGTTTTTGTATTCGTATGAAGCAGAATTTATTCAAAACCTTCTAAAAGACAAAAAGAAAAAGCACCTTGCGAAATTCTTTAATTTTACTTTCCGATATATTGATGATGTTTTATCATTGAACAACCCATACTTCAGCCAATACTTACATCTCATATATCCCAGTGAACTTGAAATTAAGGATACTACTGATACTAGAAGGACTGCTTCATACCTTGATCTCTTCCTCAATATTGACGTAGATGGACGACTTCACACGAAAATCTATGATAAACGGGACGATTTCAACTTCCCAATTATCAATTTCCCATTTCTCAGCAGTAACATACCCTCTGCCCCTTCGTATGGTGTTTACATATCACAATTGATACGTTATTCACGTGCTTGTTCACACTATACGGACTTCATATACAGGAGTGTGCTCCTTACGCAGAAACTGCTCCAACAAAGTTATGAGGAGGACAGATTAAAATTGACACTCCGTAAATTTTATGGACACCATCACGAATTGGTGGATCCATATGATGTCTCTTTAACCAAACTAGCTAAGGACATTTTTATCACATGGTAGATTGTGGTTTGTCATTATGTCGTCTAATCTTTTATTTACCAAACGTGACTTATTCCCGATTGTGACTGTTTTGCTGAATGTGAATTCGCATTACTATAAGACGTGTTTCTGTACTTGTTGATCCCAAATTCATGTATTTAGTTTACATGTTTAATGTTATATTTGTAATTCTCATCGGATTTTGTCAAATGTGTTGACGTCTTTTTATTATATTTAGGTGTTACGGATAGAAAAATTAATCACCGCCTTTATTAATTATATTAAATTTTGTACGATTATTTACGTTTGAAGTTGGATTCATAACAAACTGGACATATATATTGTTATGATATTGTAATTATTATGTTTATTTATGTTGGCCTAATTTGTGTTGTATGGCCTGATAGTTGGTTACCAAATAATCTTATAACTGTGCAGTTTAGGAATCACTGGAACAATCACAGAATGATTGGAAATTTCTAGAATGATCCTTATAAAAAATGCGTAATTTAAACTTCTACGATATTCCAGAAACTTCCGTTGTAACTTTCCAGGATTTTCCACAATGTTCCATTATAGAGTGTTCTAGAATTTTCCATGACAACACTATATATACAGACACTAAAGTTAAACTCTCATAATTAAACTTGGACATAGACATTGATAGACATTAGTATTCACAGCATTTGGATTGACACTTTTATTCTTTAAACAACATCATACTGGATTGTGACATTAGTAGTGAACGTAATATTCAAATTGGATTCCGAAAGATTTCCGGATACAGATAAAGATAACAGATTGGACTCATATTTTGACAGTTAAGTTAACAGTAATATTTGTGTAATACCTTTTGTAAACTTTTGTATATTAAATATTGTTAAATTTTACTATTGATTTGTGTCTTTTGTTGGCTACAATTTAAAGGCGATTTCTGGCCGTAACAGAAATTGGGGGCTCGTCCGGGAGACTGAACATATTTTATTCAAAATTTGTTTAATATTTTTATTATAACTAGCCAACAAAATTCTACAAAATGGCATTTGATGCTGGTAAATTTTTGAAAACGCCAGACCTGGAGAGTTTTGATAATTTAAAGAAAGAGGAACTAGTGTTGCTTGCTAAACAACTGAAATTAGTTTTCAAAGTATCTATGAGAAAACAAATTATAAAAAATTTGGTTATAGACAAATTAGTTGACGAAGAAATTTTAGGTGAAGAGGCTCTTGATCTTAAGGTTGAAAATGTTGACGCCTTTAAGTTAAAACAGCTTGAATTAGAACATGAACTTAAATTAAAAGAAATGGAAATGAAGGAGATGGAGAAAAGAAAAGAAGATGAATTTAAATTAAAACAGGCAGAACTGGAAATGAAGGAAAGGTTAGAAATGGAGAAAAAAGAAAAAGAAGATGAATTTAAATTAAAAGAACTGGAAATGAAGGAGAGGGAGAAATTAAAAGAACTTGAAATGAGGGAAAGGCTAGAGATGGAGAAACTGAAAATTGAAATGGTCAAAGAAGAAAGCAACACTAAAGTTCACTCGAAATCAGATTATTTTGATGCAGCAAAAAACATACGTTTGGTTCCAAAATTTTGTGAAAAAACAGTTGATAAATATTTTCCACAGTTTGAGAAAATTGCAAACAATTTGAAATGGCCTATGCCGTATTGGACTACGATGCTGCAAAGTGTTTTTGAGGGGAAGGCCGCTGAAATATACTCCGCACTTCCATCAGAAAAAAGTTCCGATTATGACACGGTAAAACAGGAAGTTTTGAAAGCTTATGAGCTAGTACCAGAAGCATATAGACAGAAATTTAGATCTTATAAAAAGTTTGATTCACAAACATATGTGGAATTTGCTCGGGAAAAAGAAGATCTATTTGACAAATGGCTTACGTCAAAGAAAACAGATAACAATTTTGATAACCTAAGACAATTGATATTATTAGAAGAGTTCAAACTATGTGTTCATTTAGACTTTAAAACACATTTAGACGACAAAACTGTTGAGTCAATACATGATGCAGCTGTCATTTCAGATAATTATACTCTTTCACATAAAAGAAGTTTCAAGGGTCAAAATGTCAATACTTCCAGTGGAAATTACAAAAATCAAAGCAATGAGCGTACTGATAGTAAGCCTGTTGCACAGAATAAGAGTCAGTCCAGTTATAATATGTCTAGTCCAAAATTTGATACTTTTGAGAAGAAGTCACTGACTTGTGCTTATTGTAAGAAGATTGGTCACCTGATGGCTGATTGTTTTAGACTCCAGAAGAAGAATGAACGAGATAATAAGCCGAAGACCAGTGCTTGTACGACACCTTATAATACCAGTACATTGGAATGCCCTGCGCGTCAGGCTTTTAAGTCCAGTTTTTGTGATTACATGGAGGAATACAAACCCTTTATGTCTGATGGGTTTGTTTCTATTGTTGATGATACCACTCTTCAGCCTATTAAGATTTTACGGGACACTGGAGCTTCTCAGACTTTATTGTTAGAAGGTGTGTTGCCTTTGTTCGAGAATACTTCTGTTGGTGCCTCCGTTTTGTTACAAGGTGTAGAGTTAGGTTGTATAGATGTTCCTCTCCATCGTATTTATCTGAAGTCAGATTTGATAACTGGACCAGTTGTTGTAGGTGTTCGTCCTAATCTCCCTGTTGAGGGTGTTACATTATTGCTAGGAAATGATCTAGCTAGGAACAAAGTGGTTGCTGAACCAATTGTTACCAGTGAACCGGTGGTGGATGTTAAATCACCTGAAGATGATGCTGAATTGTATCCAACTTGTGTGGTTACTAGGGCGATGGCTAGAAAACAACAAAATCAGAATTTGCAAGAAGACAAGTTTGATTACATGGACCTTTCTGACACTTTTATAGCTGACATTGAAGGTCCTGGTAGCTCAGAAAAGGCCATTACAAGACCACCTAGTGTTAACAAGAATGTTATTATGCCATGGCCAGACGTTAACAGCCATTCATTAGACCGAAAGAATTTATCTGAAGAACAACATAAAGACCCTGAGGTTCTTCAGCTCAGCCAGAGAGCTCAACCACAGGAGGAAGCAGACAAAGTGGCCGAATGCTATTACCATCAGGACGGCATTTTAATGAGGAAGTGGAGGCCTCCTGATGCCACCCCAGAGGAGGAATGGAGAGTGCTATACCAAGTGGTGGTGCCTAAAGTTTATAGGCAAGAAATTATTGGTCTTGCCCATGACACCCCCTTGGCTGGGCACTTAGGTATAAGGAAGACTTGCCTAAAAATATTGCAACATTTCTACTGGCCCAGACTTAGAAATGATGTCGCAGAATACTGCAAATCATGCCATATATGCCAGGTTGTTGGTAAACCTAACCAGAAAATACCACCAGCACCACTTCTGCCTATTCCAGCCTTTGACGAACCTTTCAGCAGAGTTCTAATTGACTGTGTTGGACCTTTACCAAAGACCAAGACTGGAAATGCATATTTATTGACAATCATGTGTACATCTACCCGCTTTCCTGAAGCTATTCCGCTCAGAAATATCAAGACACCTACTATCGTCAAAGCTTTGATCAAATTTTTCACATTAGTAGGACTTCCTAAGTCTATACAGTCCGACCAGGGATCAAATTTCATGTCAGGTTTATTTCAGCAAGTCGTATACCAGTTAGGGATTGCTCAGTACAGATCAAGTGCTTATCATCCAGAATCTCAAGGTGCCTTAGAACGTTTTCATCAAACATTGAAGAACATGATTAGAACTTTTTGTCTTCAATTTGACAGAGACTGGGATGATGGAGTTCACTTTCTACTCTTTGCGGTTCGAGAGGCTGTTCAAGAATCCCTTGGATTTAGTCCCTTTGAGTTGGTATTTGGTCATACTGTAAGGGGACCGTTAAAATTGATTAAGGAAAAGTGGCTTACTGAACATACTGACTTGAATCTTTTAGACTATGTATCTAGATTTAAAGAAAAATTGTATACTGCTTGTCAAATTGCTCAGAAAAACTTAAAAAATGTACAGAACAAGATGAAAATATGGTATGATAAAGCTGCCAGGGACAGAGTTTTTGAGCCTGGTGATAAGGTACTTGTATTTCTGCCTGTCCCTGGACATCCTTTACAGGCTAAATATTGTGGTCCTTATACAATAGAGAATAAAATTAATGATTTGAATTATATTGTAAAAACTCCAGGTCGGCGCAAACAAAATAGAGTGTGTCATATTAATATGTTAAAACCATATTTTGAGCGTACTAATGTACTATGTGATAGTAAACCAGTTGCCACTTTAGGCATGGTTAACTTTGAGAACAATCATGACAAACCAGATGTAATTGAACCAACTTTTAGTTGTAAAACTATGGAAGAGACAGTTAGATTGAAAAATTCAGAAATTTTGTCAAATTTAGATTCAAAACTTGCACATCTGTCTTTTGATCGTAGAGAAGAAATAAAAACTTTGGTATTTTCTTTTAAAAATCTTTTTCCAGATGTGCCAAACAAAACCACTGCTGTTTGTCATGATGTTGATGTCGGAGATGCTTCTCCAATTAAGCAACATCCTTACAGGCTCAATCCACTCAAACTTGAAGTTATGAGAAAAGAAATTAAATATATGCTTGACAATGATATTATTGAGCCGAGTAACAGTGAATGGAGCTCTCCTTGTCTCCTTGTGCCAAAACCAGATAAAACTTTTCGTTTCGTGACTGATTTCAGAAAAGTAAATTCAGTCTCAAAATCGGATTCCTATCCGATTCCAAGGATAGACGATTGTATTGACAATATTGGTCAAGCAAAATTTGTGAGCAAATTTGATTTATTGAAAGGTTATTGGCAAGTTCCATTGACACAGAGAGCTCGTGAAATATCAGCTTTTGTTACACCAGATGGCTTATTTCAATATACTGTAATGCCATTTGGCATGAAAAGTGCACCAGCTACATTTCAAAGAATGATCAATAATGTTATAAAAGATTTGAACTGTTGTTATGCTTATATTGATGATCTAATTGTATGTAGTGATAGCTGGGAACAGCCTTTAACACATTTGTATGATACTTTTGATAGATTGTCACAATCAAATTTGACTGTTAATCTTGGTAAAAGTGAATTTTGTCAGGCCACTGTTGATTATTTAGGGCATACAGTTGGCCAAGGTCAAGTGAAACCTATTATGGCTAAAGTGGAAGCTATTTCCAAATTTTCTCCTCCTACAAATAGAAAGCAACTTATGAGATATTTAGGCATGACTGGATTTTACAGAAAATTTTGTTCAAATTTTGCTACTGTTGTTCAACCATTGACTCATCTTTTACGGAAAGATTCTAAATTTATCTGGAGCAAAAATTGTCAAAAAGCTTTTGAAAATAGCAAATCACTTTTAATTAATAGTCCAGTTCTGATTACTCCAGACTTTGAAAAACAATTTAAACTTGCTGTTGATGCAAGCGATGTAGGAATAGGAGCTGTTTTATATCAAGAGACAGATGATAATGTTGAGAAACCTATATCATATTTTTCTAAGAAATTAGATAAACATCAGAAAAATTATTCAACTATTGAAAAAGAGTGTTTTTCAATGTTGTCAGCACTTCAACATTTTGATGTATATTTAAATCCCACTGTATATCCTATTCTTGTTTATACTGATCATAATCCTCTCACCTTCATGCATAAAATGAGAAACAAGAATCAGAGGTTGACTAGGTGGAGTTTATTGTTACAGGAATATGATGTAATTGTAAAACATATTAAGGGTAAAGATAATGTAATAGCTGATGCTTTATCTAGAGCTTATTAAATCACTTTGTATATATTATGTATTTTTGTTCATATTATTCATGATAAGTTTTTGTTACACTAAAACTTCTTTTAAGGGGGGAGGTGTTATGATATTGTAATTATTATGTTTATTTATGTTGGCCTAATTTGTGTTGTATGGCCTGATAGTTGGTTACCAAATAATCTTATAACTGTGCAGTTTAGGAATCACTGGAACAATCACAGAATGATTGGAAATTTCTAGAATGATCCTTATAAAAAATGCGTAATTTAAACTTCTACGATATTCCAGAAACTTCCGTTGTAACTTTCCAGGATTTTCCACAATGTTCCATTATAGAGTGTTCTAGAATTTTCCATGACAACACTATATATACAGACACTAAAGTTAAACTCTCATAATTAAACTTGGACATAGACATTGATAGACATTAGTATTCACAGCATTTGGATTGACACTTTTATTCTTTAAACAACATCATACTGGATTGTGACATTAGTAGTGAACGTAATATTCAAATTGGATTCCGAAAGATTTCCGGATACAGATAAAGATAACAGATTGGACTCATATTTTGACAGTTAAGTTAACAGTAATATTTGTGTAATACCTTTTGTAAACTTTTGTATATTAAATATTGTTAAATTTTACTATTGATTTGTGTCTTTTGTTGGCTACAATTTAAAGGCGATTTCTGGCCGTAACAATATATTACAGTTAATTGTTATTTTAAATAAGTATTGCAATATGCATTTTGTTTAAATGAATTATCAGTATTTAGTTCTAATATAATCTTAAATCAATCCTAATTCTATCTCACTTTGATAGTTTTTCATATGTGACGTCATGCTGTTTCTAAATTTCATAAATTCAAATGTGGCATAACGTTTGTGCCTTTTCGCCATCGTATGTGACGTCACACATTTTTTTTAATTACGTTGACGCCTGGACTGATTCGGGTGTGTCTATTCTGTGTTAAACTTTAATAGCATTATGTATTCGGGTTTAGTTTTCTGTAATTAGTTAATACTTCAGTTTCATTATGTATATCTCTTTCATATTCATTTGTTAAAATTTACTGTTTGCAATAGCATGAATTGTTCTATATAATAAGGATGTTCTTATCCCGGGCATAAAAACAATGCCGTATTTGGCAAAACCTTTTCAACTTTTTATCTTCAGTGCTGTACAACTTTGTACCTTTTTCACTTTCGATCTTTTATATCTGGGCGTTATGTATTCGGGTTTAGTTTTCTGTAATTAGTTAATACTTCAGTTTCTTTATGTATATCTCTTTCATATTCATTTGATTAAATTTACTGTTTGCAATAGCATGAATTGTTCTATATAATAAGAATGTTCTTATCCCGGTCATAAAAACAATGCCGTATTTGGCGAAACCTTTTCAACTTTTGATCTTCAGTGTTGTACAACTTTGTACTTTTTTCACTTTCGATCTTTTATATCTGGGCGTCACTTGTAAGTCTTGTGTGGACAAGGCGCGTTTTTGGCGTATTGAATTTTAAACCTGATGCTTTTATGTTATCTATTAATCATGTTTTTCTTTGTCTAATATGTTCTCCTAATAATTTGTATTGTAGTCCTGTAATATTATGTTGTCATTTCAATGTTATATTTAACTTTGCCATTAAAGTGCGAGGTTTGGCATGCCACAAAACCAGGTTCAACCCACCACTTTTATTCCCCTTTAAAAGTGTCCTGTACCAAGTCAGGAAGATGGCCATTGTTATATTATTGTTCGTTTCTGTGTGTGTTGCATTTTAACGTTGAGTCGTTTGTGTTTTCTCTTATTTTTGAGAAATTGAGATAAGACGTGGCACGGTACTTGTCTATCCCAAATTCATGTATTTGGTTTTCATGTTATATTTGTTATTCTCGTGGTGTTTTGTCTGATGCTTGGTCCGTGTCTGTGTGTGTTACGTTTCGGTGTTATGTCGTTGTTCTCCTCTTATATTTAATGCGTTTCCCTCGGTTTTAGTTTGTTACCCCGATTTTGTTTTTTGTCCATGGATTTATGAGTTTTGAACAGCGGTATACTACTGTTGCCTTTATTTATAACAAATCCGGTAAATAGTCTAATTCGGTAGGTTACATTCATGAAAGGGAAGGGTCGTAGTTACGAGGCAAGGAACATATCTGATATCATTTGTGAAACGGTTTTTCCATAACGGTCAAACAACTCGTGATGGCGTCCGTAAAATTTACGAAGGGATGATTTTAACTTCATCATTTGGAACTCTTGGTTTAATATCTTCCTTGTGAGCAGCAACCCTCTATCAAGAAAATCATGATAGGAAATGCATGCACGGGAATATCGTATCAATTGGGAGATATAAACCCCGTATGCAGGTGATGCTGGAATGTTGCTTCTAAGAAATGGAAAGTTCACAATTGGAAAGCTGAAATCATCTCTTTTGTCGTAAAGTTTCGTTTTCAACCGACCCTCATTGTCAATCTCTAGATGTAAGTCAAGATATGAGGCCGAATTTATTGTATCTGTTGTATCCTTTGTTTCTAGTTCGATGGGATATTTGCATTCAACATAGTCACCAAATTTTGAATTATTTAGTGAAAGAACGTCATCTATATAGCGGAAAGTAGAGTTAAAGGATATTGCTAACTTTTATCTTTCTTCCTAAGAAGTTCCTGTATAAAGTCAGCCTCATAATAATAAAAATAAAGTCGGCAAGAAGAGGGGCACAATTGGTTCCCATTGGAATGCCGACAGTCTGTTGAAAAACACGTCCTCCGAACGTAATAATTATATATGGTGTCCATCAAAAAATCAAGCATCTTGATAATGTCAGTTTCAGAGGATTTTTTGTTTGAATCAGAGTGATCCTTTACAAAGTAGGATTTATCCCTCCCTAAGACAAGATACTTGTATCTACGTCGGCCATTCTTTTTTATGAAACAAAGCAATACCAACTCTTTCAATGTGTCTTTAAGTTTGAAATGTGGAATACTTGTGTAAAGTGTACAAAAGTCAAATGTTTTAATACTATTGCAAGATGAAAGAGAATTAGATTGTATATACTCTAAAAGATCTTTGGAATTTTTAAGTATCCACATCTGATTCACGCCACCTCTAGAATAGGCAGTTTCACAATAACTTTGAAGCCCGTCTTTGATTACTGATAAAACAGATGTTAATAATTTAGAAAGAGATTTTGTGGAGCACTTGGAAGACCCAGCAATATACTGTAGTTTGTAAGGACACTTTTGTAGTCTAGGTATCCAATACAGTGATGGAAGATCCAGTTCTTCATCTTTGGTTGAAATTCCAAAGGAACATAGAACAGACCTATGATTATCCAGGATTTCCTCTTCGGTAAGAGTCGTGAGGATATACGTTGAGTTTCCAAGTGATTTGTCAATACCTGATTCGTTTATCAAGCAGTTAATGTAATGAGTTTTACACACAAAAACGATGTTGTTTGTGGCTTTATATGCGGGGACAACAACATATTTGTCTTGGAGATAGGATGATTGTTTTGCAACATTTGGGTATTTAAAGATTGACGTAGCATGGGCATGATAGACCCATTCAGTTTATATGTATAATACCAAATTAGACTTTTTACTGGGTTTGTAATAACATTAAAAACACGGGTGTCACATGTGGAACAGGATCTGCTTACCCTTCCGAAATCACCCCGGTTTAAGTGGGGTTCGTGTTGCTTAGTGTTTTCTATGTTGTGTCTTTCGTACTATTATTTGTCTGTTTGTCTTTTAATTTTTTAGCTATGGCGTTGTCAGTTTTTTTTCGATCTATGAGTATGACTGTCCCTCTGGTATCTTTCGTCCCAATTAACAGTTGATACATCGCTTTTAGTTCCTTTTCAGATAGAGTTGTATTTGTACAGGAAAGGAAGTATTTTTCTTTAGATACCAAAAGTACGGATTTGATTGAAATGTTTGTGATACAATAAGTCATCTAAAATCATTTAGAACTAATTTTGTGTTTAATTGCACTTTCCATGTTATAAAGTATAACGCTCCATGACTGTTGAAGTAATCGAATATATTGTATCAATAACAGAATTTAAGGTTATAATTATTATGTTTTTTGTGTACGTATGCTTTGATATACTATTTTTCATAAACAGTTTAGAACAAGTCTGGATAGGACTAGAATGGCACATACCATCAACTTCTCATTTTTCATGGGTTAATAATCAAGAGTTAGGTTCGTTTACAAACTGGGACCCTGGTCATGGTGAACCAAACTGCATGGAAGAATCAAATGCTATATGTTTTTCAACCTATGATCAAAACTGTGTTCGCCTTCAATATGTATCAACTTCTAGCTGGGTGTGGAAGACACATGGATGAAATAATCAGTATGCCATACTCTGTCAAAATAGTAAGTTGTACAAATTCTATCGACTTTGTTATCCCTATAGATAAATCAGAATGAAAATCATTTCTATGCATATATCTCAAAAGGAGATTTTGTTGAACAAACATAATTATGCAGAAATAGTAATCGAAAAATGTATAAGAAAACATAAAGTTTCTCGGGTTTTTTTAATCAACTCTTGTTTTAATTGTAACAATGAATATGTTCATGACATAGTAATGAAAGTGATAAATGCCAATTTTATTGCGTAAGTAAAATAATAATGTTTGTATCTCTCGTATGACCAAATGTTAAATAAACATCTATTTGAACATCTTCGCTAGCTAAAGGTTACGGTTCAGTTGCCTTCTCTGTACTGTGGAGAGAAAGGGACTGGATCGTAACAATTGGCTAGCGAAGATGCTATTTGCATTCTATCAGTTAAAAGATTGCTTTTTTTGGTTATTTGAAGTTTATGTTTTATCGAGTTTCGAGTTTCTTGTAGAAGCAGTTCAGGAGACATTTTTATCTACACACGATGGATTATTGTCTAATAGCATACATAAATCAGCCACGAAATAGTTACAAATTCTGAATCTATAGATTTTTAAACGATTACAAAACATGTTATTATCAAAATTGCTATATTAAGTATTTAATAAGTATTATTACATTATCACATTTTATGATGATTTTCTTGTTGCTGTTGTTGAAAAACGTTTTTAAAAAATGCTTGTGTGGTTTTTTTTTAAGTTTTCGTTTCTTTGCAATATGTGCTACATTATCACACTCCATACCGTCACACTTGAAATTTGCATGCTTTTGTTTGGGTATTTTTCTAAATGGATGACGACCTCCCGCGATATTCCTAAACTAGTTTTTACGCTCCTCAAACTGATGTTTTATTTTATGTGAAGGTATAATTCGGTTTCGGAGCTCAAAACCGACGTATTTCATGGGAAGTAATAATTCGGTGTCTGCGCTTAATTTGTCATGCAATTAACCTAAGCATTCATCTAAAACCATAATATTTACAAACTCACACCTGTAGTTTGTTTATATACGTCCACAAAAAATGTGTTTCCGATTCGGGAATAATATATTTCCGAGACACTTGAGAGAGGGTTACTGCTCACAAGGAAGCTATTAAACCAAGAATTCCAAATGGTGAAGTTGAAATCATTCCTTCGTAAATTTTACGGACGCCATCACGAGTTGGTTGACCGTTATGGAATAACCGTTTCACAAATGATATCGGATATGTTCCTTACGTCGTAACTACGTATACAATCCCCTTCCATTTCATGAATGTGACCTACCGAATTAAAATTGAGAATGGAAATGGGGAATGTGTCAAAGAGACAACAACCCGACCAAATAAAAAACAACAGCAGAGGGTCATCAACAGGTCTTCAATGTAGCGAGAAATTCCCGCACCCGGAGGCGTCCCTCAGCTGGCCCATAAACAAATATATACTAGTCCAGTGATAATGAACGCCATACTAATTTCCAAATTGTACACAAGAAACTAAAATTAAAATAATACAAGACTTACAAAGGCCAGAGGCTCCTGACTTGGGACAGGCGCATAAATGCGGCGGGGTTAAACATGTTTGTGAGATCTCAACCCTCCCCCTATACCTCTAACCAATGTAGTAAAGTAAACGCATAACAAAACGCACATTAAAATTCAGTTCAAGTGAAATCCGAGTCTGATGTCAGAAGATGTAACCAAAGAAAATAAACAAAATGACAATAATACATAAATAACAACAGACTACTAGCAGTTAACTGACATGCCAGCTCCAGACTTCAATTAAACTGACTGAAAGATTATGATTTCATCATATGAACATCAGGCACAATCCTTCCCGTTAGGGGTTTAGTATCATACCATCATAACATATATGAAAAGAACATAACCCGTGTCATGCCAACAACTGTTTTAGAATAAATGTGTTTAGTTCCGATGCAAAGACCTTATCAGTGACTCAATATTAACGCCAAAATATGCAATCTTTAATGACTTGACAACAGTATCGTAATTATATCCCTTCTTAATAAGTCTATTCAAAGGTTTTGTAAGTTTCTGAGGTGAATACTGACTATTTACCGGATTTGTAATCACATAAGCAACACGACGGGTGCCACATGTGGAGCAGGATCTGCTTACCCTTCCGGAGCACCTGAGATCACCCCTAGTTTTTGGTGGGGTTCGTGTTGTTTATTCTTTAGTTTTCTATGTTGTGTCATGTATACTATTGTTTTTCTGTTTGTCTTTTTCATTTTTAGCCATGGCTTTGTCAGTTTGTTTTAGATTTATGAGTTTGACTGTCCCGATGGTATCTTTCGTCACTCTTTCCTTGAGAAATAGGCGTATATTGTGGATGTCGCCTATGTCACCAACAAGTTCAGGGTTAATTGTTCAAATATCAAACGTACATTTAAACAAAGGGAATTGACAAAAGGCAACGCCTATTCAAATTATTTCACATAATAAAATAATCTGATAGTATATGATATATTTCTGATTATTCATAGATCATTCATTCATCATGAGTCAGGGGAGGCAATCCCCCATTTCAGAGTTAATGTTCATCAAATTTTCATTGAAAGTCTGCTTTTGAAATTTTGATACTCTTGAAAAAATGTAAAATTTAAACATTATATATTTGATAGTGTCATCATCTATAAAACCTCTATTATAACTGATGCACAAACTACAACTGTGTCAAGTACAACTGATGCACAAACTACAACTGTGTCAAGCACAACTGATGCACAAACTACAACTGTGTCAAGCACAACTGATGCACAAACTACAACTGTGGCAAGCACAACGGATGCACAAACTACAACTGTGTCAAGCACAACTGATGCACAAACTACAACTGTGGCAAGCACAACTGATGCGAAAACTACAACTGTGCCAAGCACAACTGATGCACAAACTACAACTGTGGCAAGTACAACTGATGCACAAACTACAACTGTGGCAATCACAACTGATGCGAAAACTACAACTGTGCCAAGCACAACTGATGCACAAACTACAACTGTGGCAAGTACAACTGATGAACAAACTACAACTGTGGCAATTACAACTGATGCACAAACTACAACTGTGTCAAGCACAACTGATGAACAAACTACAACTGTGTCAAGCACAACTGATGCACAAACTACAACTGTGGCAAGCACAACAGATGCACAAACTACAACTGTGTCAAGCACAACTGATGCACAAACTACTACTGTGGCAAGCACAACTGATGCGCAAACTACAACTGTGCCAAGCACAAATGATGCACAAACTACAACTGTGGCAAGTACAACTGATGCACAAACTACAACTGTGGCAATCACAACTGATGCACAAACTACAACTGTGGCAATCACAACTGATGCACAAACTACAACTGTGGCAACTACAACTGATGCACAAACTACAACTGTGGCAATCACAACTGATGCACAAACTACAACTGTGGCAAGCACAACTGATGCACAAACTACAACTGTGTCAAGCACAACTAATGCACAAACTACAACTGTGGCAGGCACAACTGATGCACAAGCTACAACTGTGGCAAGTACACCCGATACAACAGTTATGGAAACCACTTCGGAATCAACGAAAAAACAAATTTTCACGTCATTTACATATTCAGTATCCGAATCAGCAACAACTACTGTATCATCTAAAACTAACCCAACAACCTCACCAGAACCGCAAGAACTACCGATGATTACCACAACCAAGCAAGAAACCTCATTTAAACCAAATACAGATTATTTACCAGTAGAGTTCACAATGCTTGGAACCTTTTTCGTAAACAGCACCCAAATATGCAGTTGTCATTTGCTCTCTAATCAAACTAATTTGCCGGGAAAAAATTGGAATTTTAAAATAGATAAACGCTCGACGAACGCTTACATCCGACAACATACATCTGCTTATGACGGCCGGCTATCTTCTAGAATCATGGGATATACTGGAATTTTTGTCATTGGAGGAGTTTTTTTATTTGTACTTTTTGCTGATTTAACGACTTTTCTGGATAAAAAAAAGAAGTGAACAATCAAACTAAATATGTTACTTCTTGTCTGACTTACCTATTTTCTTAAAATATTTATTGTTGTTATTTAACATTTTAAGCTTGTTTTTATTTTCATGTTCATATATTGTGGATTAGATGGATCCGTCATTTAATCACTGCTATGAACATATAGAAAGTTTTACTTTCGTTTTAAATCAGTGTTATTTGTAATGTCGTTTTATTTTGAATAATGTATATGTTACAGTAAATAGGTGAAATTAGGAATTACACGTAATTACTAAACATTTCAGTAAATACCTGTAATTACTAGCCAATTTAGTAATTACATGTATTTACTAGTTGTTTCAGTGATTACTGGTATTCACTGATTTTCTTTGTCATTTTTACAGCTATTTACTAACTTGATATTTTTGTTTTAAAATTAAAGTTAAGATATAATCCAAGATACAAAATAAGAAAGCAAAAGGGTAGGTATTTTAGGGCTGACTTGATTAAGGATTAATGAATATAAGGCACACTTTTAGTGGTTGTTAATTGAAACTGAAAAAATGGTTGTTTTAAGAGTATTTAAACTCACTTAATATCATTTGCAGCATGCAAGACAATGATATCAATCCAAAATTGAGATATACATCTGTGAGAAGTTTATAGGCAACTTTGCCAGCTCTTTTTGATGATAAACAATTGGTAATGCCAAATTTGGTTGAATAATTCTTAAAATCTCATAATTTCTTTATATTGCAATCTCCATCAGGCATACTCAGCTTACTTTATTTGCTTTAATGTTTTACATTAATCAATTAAATCATAATCAATCATAATATGTCCTTTTTAACCTATTTTTAATTTACTTTACATTATGTTTTAAAATTACATTGTAATTGTTCTGCTCATTTTTGGCGCCGTGATTGGCAAATAAAATATGTGTTGTTTGTTGTTGTTGATGCATACAAACTTGCCCAATGACATAAGTCAAATTCCTTTTACAAAATAGTTTTATTTACGACTTCTTTTAATTGTCAGACTGTTGTGATAACGCTGACATTCTTCACAAACAAATTTATACAATTTGATGGTGTTAAGAGTCACATTTCATATTTTTGTGTTTCTCTTTTTTATGAGTTTTTCAAGACCTCCAAACTTCAGCTTATATACCTGCAACAAAATTTTATTATCGTTTTTATCTGTATAAGAATGATCTTTTGTGGATTGAATAAGCTTTTCCTTTTGATTTTCTTCAATGTTGTCATTATGATTAGGTTTCTTTTTGTCGAGCCTCCGACCTTTGTCGCAAAAGCGAGACAGAGCAAACCATTCTGTCGTTAGCATCATCCAGAAGTATTCACTATGTGGTTAAAGGTCTTTAAATTTTGATAACTTTCTTAAATTATCCTGGATTTCTACCAAACGTGAACAGAAGCTTGACTATAATTATGAGATAATTTTCAAGAAGTAAATTTTGTGAAAATAAAATCAAGTTTTTCCGTATTTTACTTATAAATGGACATATATGCCAGTTAACATTACATTCACATTGTGGTTAAAGTTTTAACTTTCTCAGAATATCCTGGATTTCTACCAATCTTGGACAGAAGCTTGTTTATGATCATAAGATAATATCCAGAAGTAAATTCCTTATAAATGGACTTGTTTTTTCCCCAGTTAACATTACATACACTCTGCGGTTAAAGTTTTTTTTAAACATTTAGCAGCTTTCATAAACCATCCTGGATTTTAACCAAATTTGGACAGAAGCTTCTTACAGCACTAGTCAAAAGATTTGATATTTTCCCCCATTTTTGTTTAGCCTGTGACTAACAGCTAAAGTAGACGAGATACTGGGTTCTGCGAAACCCTTACAATTTTAAATCTGAATACATCGGTAACCTATCTCCAGCTAGGTGTTGAATTGAAGCTCACATGAATACGTATTCAATGAGGTCAAATTATTCACTTGCAAGTGCAAAAATCATCAACCATGTTTCTCTGCTCATTTCAGTAAAATAGAACCAGATTGACTGCTAAAAGTGAATTATAATTTCCTTATATAATTTAACAAACAAAAAAAATCCTATTTAATTTATTTTATATCTCGTAGCTTATGCTCTTATATCAAAAAAAGGTACATTTTAGTCTGATCACTTTTTAAGAGTTCTCACTGATCTTCTATAGCTAGAATTACCATAACTTTGACCATATTACAACATTGTTTTAACAGTTAGTAAATAGGTGTAAAAATCCATTTTAAAATTAGTAATTACTGGTAATAACTGGGCCGTTTCAGGAATTACTTGTATTTACTAAGTACATCGGGGATTACATGTAGTTCCTAAATTTTAGTAATTACATGTAATTCCTAATTTCACCTATTTACTGTAACATATATATGGCGAAGTAGGATACATTTATGGTGTTATTTATTTCAAGAACATGATTATTTAAAATATTTTTAACAGCTTAATGTGTTTGTTTTGAGATTTCAATGGTAATCTTCTTTAATATTTTATCAGAATAAATATGTTCCATGTATCTGTTTCCGAAACTTTAACAGAGATTTCTTGATGAAGGTAAATCCAGAATCATATGCGCACATCGTACGTTTATGTTAAAACAGCAATTGCATTTGATTTCAAAACGTACCTCGAAAATAAACATGTGTCTTGTCTTCTAGTTTGGTTGTTTTGGTTCTAGTTGTCCTCTAATTCATATTTTGTGAGAAAGGGTAAGAACTCTCAATTAATAGTTTTCACAACAGGCCGCTTCAATTCAAACTAGAAGTCAGTACTGTCATATATCTAACGTATATAAACTAATTGAAAATGCTTCAAGGTCGCTCATAAACTCAAGTTTTGAAAAAAAATTGGAAGATTATAATGTATTTATAAAGTAATAAGTATGAACGACATTCAAAACCAAAAGTGAAAATGTCAGTGTATACTGCAGGGTTATGTTTATATTGATTCATTATCTGCTATAGGAGTAGGATATGTATTTAATAAAAATAAAATACATAATCCAATTGATACATCGACCATTTGAAGATAGATATTAGTATTTTTGCAGAAAAATTTGCTAGTAGATTTCTGGCAAATCTATATCTTCAACTTTACTTTGAATGAAACTTACTGCTGATATCAAAATATGGAGATTTGTAATTGCAAATGAGACAACTTTCCAGTAGAGACCAAATTCCGAAGATCACCCGTACGGCAATCAACAATGAGAATAGTGCATAACTAATTACTGATAGTCAGCATTCAAATTGTCGTAAAGGTATGACAAAGTATAATACAATTCAAAGTCAAACGAAAATAACAGCAGTCTAATATATGAACACAACAATGAACGATAGCAATATGAAATTAAATTGGTAACTAGAAAACAACAACCACGGAATTTCAAACAACTACCCTCCCCTAACCTGGGGCAATTGTGTGACGATAATAAGAAAGCTATGAATGAGGTTGTTAAATTTGATATATGTTTTTTTAACTTCTTTGTTGCATATTTGTTTTGGGGTTTTGTTTTTAAGATTATAACACAATGTTGACTGCTGTACCCCTAATTTTGACATTTTCAGACATAATGACTGGGTTTTGTTCACGCATCGTTGTCAATAGAATATAATTTATTGCGACTGTCATACAACTGAGAGGTTAAGCGCTTTAAAAACAGGTTCAGACCACCATTGTACCAAGTCAGGATTATGACAGTTGTTATCCATTCGTTTGATGTGTTTGAGCTTTTGATTTTGCCATTCGATAAGGGACTTTCCGTTTTGAATTTTCCTGGGTGATTTTACTTTTTAGAACAAAACAAACATCTAAAGATGCTTGCAGTTACTAAAATCTAGTCCATAGACAATTGCAAATAACAAATAAATAATCTTTCACAGCGTAAAATATCGATCAGTATACATCATTCAAAAGGCTTTAGTGTAAAAGTCTGAGATAAAGCATGATCTCGTCGAAATACCAAAATATAAGTAAAGATTAGATTAATTGTTCACGAGTTTGTTTTGTTTTGATGACTTTTCAATTTACTTGCCATAGATGTGGAAATGGTGTCCTTTTTTGTCGCTTCCATCCAACAAAACCCAAAAGTAGAACCTTGTTGTATAGAGCAAAAATATTAATGTTTATATGACGGTCCGAAATCAATTGTTGTTTTTTCTATACATCCTGAACATGCTGAAGGGGTTATTGTAGTTTATGGAATTAAGGAAATCCTTCATCATCTGATTCTCTGTGTAATATATTCGGCATTTTTCTGAGTTCTTTGCAACTAAGTGATTGACACCTTTCATCAAAACTTCTGTTATGTTAAATTTATTATGCCGCTCCCCTATCGTTTTAGGTCATTGGACCGTTGCATTGATGTAAACATCACTTTCATTGATTCATCTGTTATGCATAAAGTCGACAAATATTTTTAAAGTCTATAAATTATACTGACTGGTCTCAGTTTAATGTCATAGCTTGTACAAAAAGATATTGACAAGGTTATTCAAAAACATTTATCTATTTGATTCAGCCATTGTTAGCTGCATTTTTATTATGGTAAATGAAAGTGTCTACTCTACTTTTCCCACAAAACATTTACAACTCAAAGGCATAAAGACATCGAATTATAAACTCGTTTCAGTTTGCTAAAAATTAAGTTCTATCCATCATGCCATCCCTCCTTATTTGTATATTATGTACATCATCTGCTTCAATAGATAATGATAATCTTACTACACCGAATGACACAAAATCGATCAACTGCACCTTTACTTTTTTTTCTGGCTTGAATGTTTCACGTTGATATTCGATAAAATGTGAGTTTACCCTCAGCATTGGCGTAGTAAATCTTCAGACTTGTAACAACAAATAACGAAGGATTTGCGTTTATATAAGAAAAATACGTTATTGATAGATCATTTGAAAAATAAACAACACGTTCAGATTGAACGCTTTTAGGGTTTCAAATGTTTCATTGATACATTTAAGATTTTAAAATTAATCTATCTCATCCAAATATACTTGTGAATGTTTCTTCAGATTTTCAGTTTACTATTAAAGACATTTTTTAGTCATTGTTTTTGTTATCCTTTTTATATATGTTTTCTACCTGTCTTTCTGATATCTTTTCCTGTTTAAAATAATTTAGGCAGGTACATTTGTTTTATCAGCCAATTATTGAAATGATCAAGAAATATATTTTTCTCGTCTGCACTTATATCATATCTTCTTAAACTTACACACTCCAATAACTATTTTAGATATAACTTTGATGAATGTCTGCAGGAATGACTCAACCATTTGTTTTAAAATTGTATACGCCATTAAAAGTCTAGTTGAATAAGGACCTAATTTAAAAATATCAAAGTCACCAAGAATAACAGGCTATTATTTGGTACGTCAGACGCGTGTTTCGTCTACAAAAGTCTCACAACTGGCACTCGAATCCAAATTGGATAGGAGCAGTCAGCAGAGGCGTCACTTTGTATTATTTTGTGAGAGGATAAATAGCTGTAGTTTTTACTGTAAAACTTCACATCTAAATTACTGCAGTACATTCAAGCTTATATATAGAAATAAGAATATGCTGTATGAATGCCAGCGTCACAATGTGTATAAAATAAGTAACAATTATAGGTAAAAATACGGTCTTCAAAACGTCACACTGAACAGATATCTTAAGGTAATTGGGTTGTGTCATATATATGTAATACTCAGATCGACATCCGGTCTCTAATCGACGTCTGTTCCTCAAATCGATATCCAAATATGAAATCACAATAAAATATCGTTCCAAATCGACGGCCAATTGTATGCCTATCTAATCGACGTCCAGTTTTTAGCTTCTCTAATCAACGTCCGTTTTGGACACAGAATACAACATTGACCAGAACCGACAGCAGCTGAAACTTTTAGACCTTCAAACATATTATGTGTGACAAAAAGGATCAATTTACAAAAGTGTTTTTTTTAAATTTATAACATACTAGACGAAATAAAAAAATTATGTAAACAGGTTGTGATATAATTTTTTTAATTTTAGACATTACATTAAAATTAAAATTAAAATGTGGTATGACATGAATAATGCAAACAATTCAAATTAGAAAATTAACGGTCTGATTTATAAAAAAAAATCCGAAAAACAAATATGACAGACATAAACCATCGAATACCACTACACTACAGGCCCATAAAGAATATGTCGGGCTTCAACATGTGTATGAGCACTTAACCAAGGACAGTTAACAACACAACATAAAACATTATGCCAAATGCTTGCGTATATAAGAACAGTTGTGCAACAGCACAACATAAAACATAATGCCAATTGCTTGAGTATATGAGAACAGTTGTGTAACAGCACAACATAAAACATATTGCCAATTTCGTGCGTATATGAGAACAGTTGTGTAACAGCACAACATAAAACATAATTCCAATTTCTTGTGTATATGATTCACTCCAAGTGTAAAACTCAGAAATTTATTGAAAAATATCTCACTGAGTACTAAAAAAACAATTGTTTTTATTTTGTTTGTTGTTGAAGATTAAATAATGCCCTCTAGATGTCGTTTGGTTTTCTTTGTCATTATGTTGCTTTCTCTTTGACATACACTTACATGCATGTCATTTATTATCATGAATAGGAATGAGACACTATTCTTTAGATCGATTCGATTAACTTTTTATCAAGAAAAACCTTAATATGCATGATACCTAATCGGGGTGACAAAAATCTATATATGGAAAGTATGTATAAATCTTTGAACCCTACGAAACATGTACATGTATAAGTGTAAACAATTCAATCCAGTTATTTATTATTTACTGATACTTGACATCGATAAAAGACGATTACAATCAATCGGGAGTAGTCACATTGGACGTCGATTAGAGTATCAAAATATTGGACGTCGATTTGAGAATGTGACGTCATATTTGGACGTCGATTTGAGGAACGGGCGTCGATCTGAGTCTAACATATATAATAGTTCAGTATATATTACCGAAGAACTACTTATTGGTCAGACACGTGTATATATTGTTAGTAAGATAGAAAGTCATTTGAGAGTACGTACTACTTACATAATTGACACAAGTAGACGACAACAAATAATATTTCAAATAATATTAAAAATGTGTTTGCATTTACCGCCTTAAACTGTTAAGTATTATTAAAATAAACATTTTTCAACCTTATAAATACATTTTTTATTATTAATAACGCCCAGTTCTTCTATATTCTAATTGGTAATCGAAAAACAGATGGTAAATATCTCAAAACATTCTTCTTGAGGAAACAGTTCCTGTCGTTTTCTTTTCTCAATTTAACAAATAATGTTCTATAATTGGAACTATTTATATGTAGACTGAACAATTTATTTAAAATACCAGTAACCATGACATTTAACTCAATATATCGATATCTTAAAGATCGGATTGTGTCATATATATGTAATACTCAGATCGACGTCCGTTCCTAAAATCGACGTCCAAATCTGACGTCAAAATAAAATATCCTTCCAAATCGACGGCCAATTGTATGCCTATCTAATCGACGTCCATTTTTGGTTTCTTAATCGACGTCTAGTTTTTACCTTCTCTAATCAACGTCCGTTTTGGACACAGAATACAACATTGACCAGAACCGACAGCAGCTGAAACTTTTAGACCTTTAAACATATTATCTGTGACAAAAAGGATCTATTTAAAAAAATGTTTTTTTTTTAATTTATAACATACTTGACCAAATAAAAAAGTTCTGTAAACAGGTTGTGATATCATTTTTTTAATTTTAAACATTACATTAAAAAAAAGGAGATGTGGTATGACATGAATAATGTAAACAAAATTCAAATTAGAAAATTAACGGTCTGATTTATCAAAAAAACAAACTAAAAACAAATATGACAGACATAAATCTTCGAATACCACTGCACTACAGGCCCATAAAGAATATGTCGGAGTTCAACATGTGTGTGAGCACTTAACCTAGAACAGTTGTGTAACAACACAACATAACACATTATGTCAATTTATTGCGTATATGATTCACTCCAGGTGTAAAACTCAGAAATTTGTTGAAAATATCTCACTAAGAACTAAAAAAAAAAAAACAATTGGCTGTTCTTTTTTATTTTGTCTATTGTCTATTGAAGATTAAATAATGCCCTATAGATCTCGTTTGGTTTTCTTTGTCATTATGTTGCTTTTTCCTTGACATACACTTACATGCATGTCATTTATTAACATGAAAAGGAATGACACGCTACTATGTAGATCGATTCGATTAACTTTTTATCAAGATAAACTTTAATATGCATGTAACCTAATCGGGGTGACAAAAATCTATATATGGAAAGTATGTATAAATGTTTGAACCCTACAAAACATGTACATGTATGAGAGTAAACAAATAAATCCAGTAATTTATTATTTACTGATATTGGACATCGATTAAAGACGACTACAATCAATCGGGCGTAGTTTATGCAATACATGTCGTCACATTGGACGTAGATTAGAGTATCAAAATATTGGACGTCATTTAGTGAATGTGACGTCAGATTTGGACGTCGATTTGACGAATAGATGTCGATTAGAGGCCGGACGTCGATTTGACGAATGGATGTCGATTAGAGGCCGGACGTCATATTCTTTATGGGCCCGTGATGCAGTGGTATTCGATGGTTTATGTCTGTCATATTTGTTGTAATCTGAGTCTAGCATATATAATTGTTCAGTATATATTACCGAAGAACTACTTATTGGTCAGACACGTGTATATATTGTTAGTAAGATAGAAAGTCCTTTGAGAAGTGCTACTTACGAAATTGACAAATGTAAAAGAAAACAAATAATATTTTAAATAATATTAAAAATGTATTTGCATTTACCGCCTTAAATGTGTTAAAATAAACATTTTTCAACCTTATAAATACATTTGTTATTATTAATTACGCCCAGTTCTTCTATATTCTCATTGGTAAACGAAAACAGATGGTAAATATCTCACTAAAATCTTCTCGGGAAACAGTTCCTGTCGTTTTCTTTTCTCAATATAACAAATGAAGTTCTATAATTGGAACTATTTATATGTATACTGACCAATTTATTAGGAACTCAATAAAAGCAATGCAAAATATGTAAGGTGCTGTTTTCATGCATAGTCATAGTGCACACAACAGACCCGTAGTATACAACGCGTGATGATATAAAAACGATATTGTCTAATATTTCATTTTAAAGTGGTGCAACATTAATCATAATTTTTTTTATCAACTTATCAGACGGTCAAATTCAAAAGCAAAGCATTGTCCGATCGTTTCTGTCCTTCGTCAAATATCTGTATGGTGCAATTTCCGTCTCATCAAGATCAAAAGCCAAGGACTTTTTTAATTTTCAAGGTGTCAGCAGTGTTGCATATTATGTTTTTTTTATTATTTAATTAATGAATGAAATTTAGGAAAACTTTGAAACAGAGATAAAGTTTCATTTTTGGAGACTCTCGGGAAGATTAGTTTTGATATGATTAAAGTCTTGAAATGAAGATTACTTATTTGTTAGTTTGTTGATCTACTTATTTTTAAACGTACTATATTTTGATTACGAGATCACTTAAGGGAAAGCAGAAAAGTCTTTACATAAACCAGGTAATCTTTTATACAGGTTCAATCTATATTAAATTCACTATAGAGGGACCTTAGTTTAATGATCTTACATCATGATTTTGCTTAATACAGATCGTCTGTTTACAAGGTTTTACTTTACCTAGTTTCAATTTTGAAGCCGATTTAGAGAAAGGTCAAATATCGAGAGCTAGGGGTGAATATTCAGTTATTGCAGTTTTAGATGATGAAAACAAATTCCGAGAGAATTTCCTGGGAAATGGTATGCTTTTACACCAATTTTAGAATAGAGAATGGAAATTGGGAATGTGCCAATAATGGTTCTTCAACGCAGGGACAAAATCTAGCACCTGGAGGCGGGTTTAAGCTGACCCTACCCAATAATTTATACTAATTCAGCGTAATGGACACCACACTCAACTCCGAAACATACCAAATAACCAAAATAAAAAAGAAATTCACACATGACTTATAAAGGCTAGAGGTCACTGACTAGGAACGGGTGCAAAAATGCAGCGGGATTAAACATGTGGTGTAAAATATCAACCCTCCTCCTATACCTCAAGGCAATGTTGACGAAACAAACACACGGTAAAACATACAATACATCTCATTTTGAAAGGCATCCTAGTCCAATACAAGAGTAGGTAACAAAGTAAACTAATTAAAATGATAATGATATAAATAAGTTTATAAAGGACTACTAGCATTTTCTGACATGCCAGCTCCAGACCTCAATCAAACTAATTATGTCTTCATCATCCGAAAATCAACTACAATCTATCCCGTTAGAGATTTAGTATCATGAATTATACGCGAAGGATATAACCGGCATCATGTCAACAACTGGTTTTAGAATAAATATGTTTATTTCGCTAGTCAAATAAAGACCATATGAGTGAACCAACATTCCAAACGCCTTGACAGCATCATCGTAACTATATACCTCTTGTGAATAGCTCTGTTTTTAGGGTTGGCCAGCTTTTGATGAGAATGACGACATTTTGTTCTTTGTTTAAAATATTACCATAAAAGATAGGATGTGAATATCCTGAACGTATAAGATGTTTGCAAAGGTATATTTACAAAGGGTGTCCCTGCACCTATGGTAAAATTTAGTAAGTTTTGACAAAGGAGTAGGTCCGGTAAGGATTCATTTTGGCCTCAAATTTCAGTTTCATCTGACGAAAGATTTTGCCCACTTTTTAAAGACTTAAGTGTCTATTTCACTTGATTTAATTAGTATAAGTGAAAGATTTTAACTGATTTAGTCATTAAAAACGATCAGATTCAAGCTCAAAAATGAAAAATCTCTCAAATATGCAAAAAAACGTCACTTTGAGATGGTTTTTGTCAAAAAAGTGGCCGCATACGTGTTCATCCACAACCTTTATATATGCTATGTATTATCATAAAATACAACTTATATTTCAATATTAAGGATGAACACGAATGCGGCCACTTTCGTTTTACAAGGAAACCGTCTAAAATTTAACTAAAATGATAGAATTTTGAAGATTTCAGTAATTTAGCATGACTTAATGGTGCTACAACCCGATATATGTGCATTGTATTGTTAAAAACAGCCCATATGTATGTAGCAGAAGCATTCAACTGTCCAATAAATAACTAAAAGTTTACATTTTAACAATTTAGTTAAAACTGTTATATTTTGGGGCCAAAAAGGGGTCTTACCGGACCTACTCCTTTGTGATATCGAAAACCTTGATGTGATGATTTTTCAGTAATACAGCAATTGTTTTGTCAACATCAAATACGTTTTACATACACAAGCTTTCGAACAAATTAAGATACATAAACACCATACGAGTGTGACAAGGTAACGTCACTATCTAAGTATAGAATGAAATTCAAAACAGTGTGGCTGTGGCCATTGATTGGCACATTAAATTCATCCATTGACTGGGACAATTTAGGTGAACGTTTGTATGTAACGACCATTGCTCACTGTGTACTTTTTAAAGACACTTAAACTATGGGGTCACCAAAGGTTCTCAACACCTTAATAAAGTAATTCGAAAAAATTAATCAGAAATAACACGATGTTTTGATTTATATCAATTATATAAATCAAAACATAAAGGTTATTCCTGATTAATTTTTCGAATTATTTTATAATTAAAGGCGTTAAAAAACCTTTGGTGACCCCACAGTTTAAATGTCTATCGTAGGTACGTCGTGAACAGTGGTTGTTACAGACAAACGTTCACGTAAATTGTCCCAGTCAATGGATGAATTTAATGTGTCAATCAATGGCCACAGCCACACTGTTTTGAATTTCATTCTAATTGATGTCTGCTGTTTTTAGTAATAGTACTAGTAATTAGGTCCGAAATCTATGTATTATTCGTACGAAATTTTCTCTAACATGTCTATTGTGATTTATTCTACGTCCATAAGAAAGGTTTTACGTATACAGTCTTAGTGGAAACTATATCCAAAATGTTAACATATTCGGTTCTTGATTTATTACCCATTTACATGATACTATCTTAAAACCCGTGAGGATAAACTCTGTGTAATTTTTTGTTCCAATTTGATTTAATTATTTTCCGAGATCTTGCAAATTTTGAATGAGATTCCGCAAGTTCCCTATGTTTTTGCTACTTTTAGAAGTTGGACTATTAAATATTTGATGGTGGTTATCCTTCTTAATGAGGTGATAAAGGATGCTTTTAGAATTATAGGAATTTCTAAAAAGATTAACGTATTATTGTGTGTGTTTAGAGTAATAGCATCCGTTTAACTTACGACCTAAATACAGCATCATTGTTTGTTTCATGCATAAATAGATAATATAGTGAGTTTTTTAAATGTATATCAGCTTAAAAATCTTAAGAAAATATATCATAAAAAGTTAACCCTATCGTAGTGTTGGTAGAAAGACGGGGACATGTAAGTCATTTTTTAGCTACTTATCGATGAAATGGTAACAATTTTGAAAATTTAGACGTATAGATAATAGGTAAGGACGACTCCGGGTGCGGGCGTTTCTCGCTTCATTGAAGACCCATTGGTGGGCTTCTGCTGTTGTCTGCTCTATGGTCGGATTGGTGTCTCTTTGACACATTCCCAATTTTACCCTTAGAACAAGCTTGGTATTATGTATGTTTTCGTGTCTGAGCTTCATTTTGTTATCCGTAATTCCAATTGAAAGGAACATAGACTGGCGTACTGCACAATTGTAAGCAAGTAAAACAAACAATCTCAAGGCGTCATATTCTAGGAAAGAATTGCATTACACACGCATTTCGTCTCATTGAAACAATATCTTCATCTCTGTTCATGGTCAGAACATGTTTCTAACATTCCCTGACGGCCCGAAAGTGGTGTGCCAATAAATCAATTACGTCAGCAAGAGAAGGAGAGCAACTACACATATATTTTTGGTTACATTTTGCATATTCTACCAACAATTCGTTTATAAATACCAGTTGTTGTAAATAGAAGAATGCATCAAAATGATATTATTTTAGTTTTTACCTGAACTGTGCAAAAATTAAAAAAAAAAGTAATTCATGAACGTATATATTTCTTTGTACATTTCGAGTGTGTATATCAACATTGTCCAAATTTTACAAATCAACGTAAGAATTAACTTTTCTATAGCATTTGCCTTAAGTACCGCCTCAGTGGTTTCCTGGTAGCATTTTGGCCCTAATTAACAATTAGCAAAATAAACGATACTCAACTATGATGAAATGTAAATAAATGATAACAACTGTCAAATTATTCAAAGAAAAACATTCATTTGCAAAGCAAATACATGTGATTTAGGAAATCTAACAAAGTTAGATAATGAGAACATATCTCGTAATTAAACACAATGCATGGTCATCTTGCGGAAAGTTATGACAAACACTGGCTATTTAGACAATTTTTTTTTATCAAACCATAAAGTTGCTAATTGAAACGGGGTGTGTGTCAAAGAGACAAAAACCTGACCGATGAGCAGAAAATAGTTGAAGGCCACAAATGGTTTTTCACATTTTAAAAGTCTCAATAACAAAATGTTGTAATATTCTTTGTATTGTACTTATGACGTATCAGAGAAAAATTATGCAACAAAACGGCTGTTTAATTTCCGTTCTGATACAATGTAAACAAACCCACGAGCACAGAATCAGGACATACGGTTCTATCACAGGACAACCTTTCCCACCGTGTAAACAATCAACGATAAATTTTACGGGCAATGGATCATATAATTATTTTAAACATATTTATTTATAGTGGATTGGGAAACAAGTTTTGCAACTTAGTGACGACATCAAAAGTTCAATGTGGGATAAAAAAAACTTAATTCACTTAGTTTTTTCACTGACACCCCCACCCTCTCTTAACTTAATTTGGGAAAAATTGATTTACCAATAGGGATATATGTAAAAATCGATTTTAGATATACAAAACTTGTAGAATTTTAACCCCCCACCCCCAAACTATTTGATTTCAGGTTTTTTTTTATCCTACATCGATCTTTTGATGTCGTCCCTTATATTAATCCCTTTCCACTTTGCGGGTTCGAGTGCTGTCTTGTAGCGGCATTAGCCTGCTCTTTTTCGAAATCTACAAGGGTGTCTTTAACGTGCAAGAGGTCTCTCTCAAGTGGCTCTCTCTTAACACGGGCAGCCATTTATCGTCCCCTTCCGACGGACTATAATCGTTTCCTCAAGACCATACTCGCAGATGGTGTCAAGGGAGAGCCGAAAATTTAGTCCCTGAAATTTTCATCCCAAACGGGAATCGAACCAGAAACCTTTGTGTTAGTAGTCCGATGCACTAACCACTACACCAAGGCTCTCTATGATACAATACACTACAAAATATAATATATAACAAGTCTAAAAGGGCACAACATCACCAAAAATAACAATAAAACAAACAATATGTTAAATATTTCGGATAACAGATATCCTCCATCAGTATGATCACAATGTAAAATGAATCATGTCAATCTATTTTGATTATATACTGCAGCTGTCCTATTTGAGCAGTAAAATTGCATTGACTGTATATTCATATGTGATATACAGTCACTGACCGTATATCACCTTGTTTATGACGTTGACAATGCGTTTCCGTAGAGTATCCTAAAAATTATACGATACTGTTGATATTGTAACCGAAGAGCACGAATTTCATTACAAAATTGCTTGTCTCCACCGGGACTCGAACCCGGTACCTCTGTGTTACAAGGCAGCGCATATACCGACTGAGCTAAAGAAGTACTTCCTTAGCTCAACCGCTTACGGCTGACTAAGTATCTACTAAGTTTTTCTAAGGGAAGCAATCCCGTCATACTTCCCCCACCTCAAGAGTCATTATACTCTATAATGATGATATTTTCATCTTTTTTATATTTATATTTTAACCTGGCTAGGTAATTCTTCTAACCGTGGGTTATTATTGTTGGGCGCCAATGTAACCGGAGAGCTCGAATTTCATTACAAAATTGCTTGTCTCCACCGGGACTCGAACCCGTAACTCTGTGTTACAAGGCAGCGCATACACCGACTGAGCTAAAGAAGTACTTCCTTAGCTCAACCGCTTACGGCTGACTAAGTATCTACTAAGTTTTTCTAAGGGAAGCAATCCCGTCATACTTCCACCACATCAAGAGTCATTATACTCTATAATGATGATATTTTCATCTTTTTTATATTTATATTTTAACCTGGCTAGGTAATTCTTCTAACCGTTGGTTATTATTGTTGGGCGCCAATGTAACCGGAGAGCTCGAATTTCATAACAAAATTGCTTGTCTCCACAGGGACTCGAACCCGGTACCTCTGTGTTACAAGGCAGCGCATATACCGACTGAGCTAAAGAAGTACTTCCTTAGCTCAACCGCTTACGGCTGACTAAGTATCTACTAAGTTTTTCTAAGGGAAGCAATCCCGTCACAATATCATATTAGTCTCGATCATCCAGCCGCTTTATTTTTCAAAGTAGAGCGTCTGGATGACTAGTCTCGATTACCCAGACGCATATTTAAATATAGCGTCTGGGGTGATTAACCGGACTGGTCAAAAATTTATAGGGGGCGTAACAAATAATTAAATATAGAACATATCTATAAATAGCACTTCCGTTATCCCCAATATAATTTAAAAAAAAAAACAACAGTAAACAGTGTAGTAGTAAATGTATATGACATTCTTGTAGCGCACTCTATGTTGGCCAACTTGCTGATGGGAAATTTTAAAAAACAATTTCACACGTATTTCTGTTCTCAGAGTTCCGTTGTCTGAAACTGAGTGATGTATAAACTAGAGTCAAAAGTAAGCTTTAATTGGCCGTGTACTTTATATTCAGATTTCGGATATTTTTTTCGTTGATCAAAAGTACTTTATATAAGTTTTTCTCTTTTTTTTTGTCATGGTTTTTATCCAAGACTTGATCATTAACTACTTCTCTAGTTATCGGCCGGTTGTGTCACCCGTGATTCCCCCATTACCTGGGTACCGCAGACGGCGGTACCCAAACGCCTGCCTCGTTTTATTCTGAGGCCTAGTTACGGCCCTGTGTAAATATTATAGCACTCGTCATAGGCGGATCCACCATACACCCCATTTTTTTCGTAGGAAAAATGTGGTTGATTATGTAGGGAAACTCTGTAGCATGAGTGACCGTAGTTCCCCTCCCTAATAACAGGTTCTGAACCAGCCACGTGTATAGAGGATACCACGTTCTCTGCACGCTTAAGTAGGTGTCCGTAGGTGGACCGTTATACGGCTTAAATCTATATTTCTGCTTCTATACAATATTTTTTAGTGAGTCATAATTTCTCCAACCTGTATCCCAAACAGGCTATAAATTAGGACCTCCTTTTTATAATTATTGTTAATTTCTATTCGTCCTGAACATTACTATTATTTACCACAAGACGATGAAAAAGCAACCCAAGATCAAATTATTCTTATATTATTGCACACCTGTCCACTTTATTCTCTTATCTTCATACTATAAAATACCACTATTTTCTATTCTTTGTATTGTATCACATCGTCCTAAACATGCATGAAATGTTTGTCACTGGACGTTAATCAACCAACCATCAGTATATTGTGTCACCGTTAGTCTCTATTCTTTAATTTTTGTATCCAATTTTCCTTGTTTTGTCTCATTATTCTCATTTCTATAAATTCCTGTAATAATTTATGCCGTCTTATTTTTTTTATATATCTGATGCACTTACCTTACAAAAAAGCACACATCAAATTACGTCTATGTAAAGAAAAACATCTCATACAAACACTAAGATTGCATATGTAGAAAAGTTCCTTAACAAGTATAACTGGCAGTTTAGCGAGATCACACAATGAGCCAACTCAATTTTCATTTACAAAATTAACTGATCTTAAAACTGCAAACGACAGAAGTCTGAATGTTTCTTAGCTGTTACACCAATAATCGCCTAATCCTTTTGGGAAGAAATTTTTTAGGAACCAACCTTTACACAAAACCACTTTGACAATGTAGCCCGTGTCCATGGAGAAAGATAGAAACTAACCGTCAGTCATGAAACTCAATACTCTTTGAATGCATGTTTGAATCATGCACTTGGAAAAGATGGAATGGGATTTATCCCATACTGCATAGTAACTTGTGAAAAACATAAAAACTCAAAAGAGTATTTTAATTCTCCAACTCTTATAAATTCCATCATGTATTAGCATGCAATAAAGGACAGCTTCGCAAGAACAATAACTTCTCCTGTGAACCTTTATTATAAAAGTAAGGAAATTGGTATGATTGCTACATGTTGTAACGAGGCAACAACACAGCAGAGTTCAAATGACATGGATATTATACGCAAATGTGATCACTGCATGGCCTTCAATATTAAGAAACTTCCTACCATATACAATGTAGTCAACTATAAGATGGCCCGACATGAAAATGAGATGCAATTCAACAATAAAAACTAACTGTTTAATTGTTCATACGTTTTTTAGTTTGTTAATACAAATCTAATTTCCCTAACATATCTGATAACAATGTGTTTCTTGATGTTTGTTTCATTTAATCAATATACGTCTGTGTATTTTTTTCTCTCGCTTTGTGGCGGCTGTCAAAATAATCCCAACATTTTTGGTTCTGTGATCTATTTATACTGATTGATGCATCAGTAATTAAAAAAAAAATCTTTCAGTTTGAATCTTGTTCTAATAAAATTGAAGCATGTTTATGATACAATCAAAATCCTTAATATTACATTTTTGTTTTAATTCGTCACATTTTACACATAAAATCTGTGTCCATAAATCATTTTTGGTTTGTCTACAAAAGAAAGTAAATATTAAAATCATATCAATTTTTAGTCACCAGCATAGCATATATATGAAAAACAAATTGTTTAAAAAACCCATCATAGAAATATATTTTATAAATTATTGTCCTGGTGCAAGTTAAATCCCACTTCAGGGTGCAAGATTATCTTGCTTTGTTGAAGACCCGACCCATTGGTGACATTGGGCTGTTTACTGTTGTTTGGTCGGGTTACCCAGTATCTCTTTGACACATTCCCTATTTGTATTCTCTATCCAAACCATGCATGGATGTTTTTATTGTTGAAGGCCGCTCACATCCAATTCATTTGAACTTGGGTGGATAGTTCTCATTGGTATTCATACCACATCTCTTAATTTGTGAAATGTTGAGCTTTTGGCAATTTTATCTTCACTTTTTGTTTTAGTCTAGATGATAATCTCTTAATCATGATGATGTCTACATTTGGTAATTTATGTCATTCCGTTCACTGGTTGCTGTCGCAGTCATTGACACCTCTTTTCATTGATGCTGAAAATATTGTTCCACTGTCTTTTGTTTTGCAGAAAATCGAATGTATAAATCATTTTGACCTTTTAGTGTACTATGTAAAAAATGGCATCTTCTTTGAATGTGTACAACATTGTGTATCTCTCCACCTCCCCCCTTTTTTTTACACATATCAAGATGCAGGCTCCCTTATTTAGATATATACAACAAACTTATCTTGGATGAAGGTGCTATGTCGGCGTAATAGAAGTTTTACATCAAGTATTTATAAAGTTAACGATATTACACATCAACCCAAAATGTATTTATAACGTATACGACTGTTCGAGTTGTCCCAGTCAACTTAATTGTATAATTATAAACTCGTTATCGTTGCACGGACATGCATGAAAGAATATAACTACTCGGTGTATCAGGTTGCATATGCAATTTATGTTACAGTGTGTGTTGTTATGACATCTTTATGATCTTACCAAGGTTGGATGTGCTGGTTTTTCCTTCGCGTCCATGCCCATGTAAGCCATGCTGTATGGTGTTTTCCATGAATTGTATGTCGTCACAAAAATATATAAATAGCTTTAAACAACAATCGGTTCACTCGGGCTTTTCAATAATATTATCGTAATGTCATTTCTTCCGAAGTCAATAACCAACTTCTTGGTTATTCGTCTTGGACATTATCTTTGACAACAGGCTAAAAAAGCCGATACTATTCCGAAGGTCATAAATTACCATTTTTATATCACTTGTCATCCAGACGCTCTACTTTGAAAAATAAAGCGGCTGGATGATCGAGACTACTGGATGACAAGTGATATAAAAATGGTAATTTATGACCTTCGGAATAGTATCGGCTTTTTTAGCCTGTTGTCAAAGATAATGTCCAAGACGAATAACCAAGAAGTTGGTTATTGACTTCGGAAGAAATGACATTACGATAATATTATTGAAAAGCCCGAGTGAACCGATTGTTGTTTAAAGCTATTTATATATTTTTGTGACGACATACAATTCATGGAAAACACCATACAGCATGGCTTACATGGGCATGGACGCGAAGGAAAAACCAGCACATCCAACCTTGGTAAGATCATAAAGATGTCATAACAACACACACTGTAACATAAATTGCATATGCAACCTGATACACCGAGTAGTTATATTCTTTCATGCATGTCCGTGCAACGATAACGAGTTTATAATTATACAATTAAGTTGACTGGGACAACTCGAACAGTCGTATACGTTATAAATACATTTTGGGTTGATGTGTAGTATCGTTAACTTTATAAATACTTGATGTAAAACTTCTATTACGCCGACATAGCACCTTCATCCAAGATAAGTTTGTTGTATATATCTAAATAAGGGAGCCTGCATCTTGATATGTGTAAAAAAAAAAAGGGGGGGGGAGGTGGAGAGATACACAATGTTGTACACATTCAAAGAAGATGCCATTTTTTACATAGTACACTAAAAGGTCAAAATGATTTATACATTCGATTTTCTGCGAAACAAAAGACAGTGGAACAATATTTTCAGCATCAATGAAAAGAGGTGTCAATGACTGCGACAGCAACCAGTGAACGGAATGACATAAATTACCAAATGTAGACATCATCATGATTAAAAGATTATCATCTAGACTAAAACAAAAAGTGAAGATAAAATTGCCAAAAGCTCAACATTTCACAAATTAAGAGATGTGGTATGAATACCAATGAGAACTATCCACCCAAGTTCAAATGAATTGGATGTGAGCAGCCTTCAACAATAAAAACATCCATGCATGGTTTGGATAGAGAATACAAATAGGGAATGTGTCAAAGAGACACTGGGTAACCCGACCAAACAACAGTAAACAGCCCAATGCCACCAATGGGTCGGGTCTTCAACAAAGCAAGATAATCTTGCACCCTGAAGTGGGATTTAACTTGCACCAGGACAATAATTTATAAAATATATTTCTATGATGGGTTTTTTAAACAACTTGTTTTTCATATATATGCTATGCTGGTGACTAAAAATTGATATGATTTTAATATTTACTTTCTTTTGTAGACAAACCAAAAATGATTTATGGACACAGATTTTATGTGTAAAATGTGACGAATTAAAACAAAAATGTAATATTAAGGATTTGATTGTATCATAAACATGCTTCAATCTTATTAGAACAAGATTCAAACTGAAAGATTTTTTTTTTAATTACTGATGCATCAATCAGTATAAATAGATCACAGAACCAAAAATGTTGGGATTATTTTGACAGCCGCCACAAAGCGAGAGAAAAAAATACACAGACGTATATTGATTAAATGAAACAAATATCAAGAAACACATTGTTATCAGATATGTTAGGGAAATTAGATTTGTATTAACAAACTAAAAAACGTATAAACAATTAAACAGTTAGTTTTTATTGTTGAATTGCATCTCATTTTCATGTCGGGCCATCTTATAGTTGACTACATTGTATATGGTAGGAAGTTTCTTAATATTGAAGGCCATGCAGTGATCACATTTGCGTATAATATCCATGTCATTTGAACTCTGCTGTGTTGTTGCCTCGTTACAACATGTAGCAATCATACCAATTTCCTTACTTTTATAATAAAGGTTCACAGGAGAAGTTATTGTTCTTGCGAAGCTGTCCTTTATTGCATGCTAATACATGATGGAATTTATAAGAGTTGGAGAATTAAAATACTCTTTTGAGTTTTTATGTTTTTCACAAGTTACTATGCAGTATGGGATAAATCCCATTCCATCTTTTCCAAGTGCATGATTCAAACATGCATTCAAAGAGTATTGAGTTTCATGACTGACGGTTATTTTCTATCTTTCTCCATGGACACGGGCTACATTGTCAAAGTGGTTTTGTGTAAAGGTTGGTTCCTAAAAATTTTCTTCCCAAAAGGATTAGGCGATTATTGGTGTAACAGCTAAGAAACATTCAGACTTCTGTCGTTTGCAGTTTTAAGATCAGTTAATTTTGTAAATGAAAATTGAGTTGGCTCATTGTGTGATCTCGCTAAACTGCCAGTTATACTTGTTAAGGAACTTTTCTACATATGCAATCTTAGTATTTGTATGAGATGTTTTTCTTTACATAGACGTAATTTGATGTGTGCTTTTTTGTAAGGTAAGTGCATCAGATATATAAAAAAAATAAGACGGCATAAATTATTACAGGAATTTATAGAAATGAGAATAATGAGACAAAACAAGGAAAATTGGATAAAAAAATTAAAGAATAGAGACTAACGGTGACACAATATACTGATGGTTGGTTGATTAACGTCCAGTGACAAACATTTCATGCATGTTTAGGACGATGTGATACAATACAAAGAATAGAAAATAGTGGTATTTTATAGTATGAAGATAAGAGAATAAAGTGGACAGGTGTGCAATAATATAAGAATAATTTGATCTTGGGTTGCTTTTTCATCGTCTTGTGGTAAATAATAGTAATGTTCAGGACGAATAGAAATTAACAATAATTATAAAAAGGAGGTCCTAATTTATAGCCTGTTTGGGATACAGGTTGGAGAAATTATGACTCCCTAAAAAATATTGTATAGAAGCATAAATATAGATTTAAGCCGTATAACGGTCCACCTACGGACACCTACTTAAGCGTGCAGAGAGCGTGGTATCCTCTATACACGTGGCTGGTTCAGAACCTGTTATTAGGGAGGGGAACTACGGTCACTCATGCTACAGAGTTTCCCTACATAATCAACCACATTTTTCCTACGAAAAAAATGGGGTGTATGGTGGATCCGCCTATGACGAGTGCTATAATATTTACACAGGGCCGTAACTAGGCCTCAGAATAAAACGAGGCAGGCGTTTGGGTACCGCCGTCTTCGGTACCCAGGTAATGGGGGAATCACGGGTGACACAACCGGCCGATAACTAGAGAAGTAGTTAATGATCAAGTCTTGGATAAAAACCATGACAAAAAAAAAGAGAAAAACTTATATAAAGTACTTTTGATCAACGAAAAAAATATCCGAAATCTGAATATAAAGTACACGGCCAATTAAAGCTTACTTTTGACTCTAGTTTATACATCACTCAGTTTCAGACAACGGAACTCTGAGAACAGAAATACGTGTGAAATTGTTTTTTAAAATTTCCCATCAGCAAGTTGGCCAACATAGAGTGCGCTACAAGAATGTCATATACATTTACTACTACACTGTTTACTGTTGTTTTTTTTTTTTAAATTATATTGGGGATAACGGAAGTGCTATTTATAGATATGTTCTATATTTAATTATTTGTTACGCCCCCTATAAATTTTTGACCAGTCCGGTTAATCACCCCAGACGCTATATTTAAATATGCGTCTGGGTAATCGAGACTAATATCATATACGTTGACGTATCCGCATCTGCAAATATACCAAAAAACAGTATATGATCCCGAGCTTTATTTTATGTACTTTCAATAATGCAAATGGGCGACTGGTTAATTTCTAATGCAGACATTTACAAAACAATAAGGAAATATCGAGTTTTTGTGTAATATGTAACCCTACTTTCAAAATATTCCGAATAGTTGGAACAGTTTACAGGCATGATAGGAGTGAATACGGTAAAAATCGTTTGTTTGTGCATGAACTTGTTCTCACGTAGAACCAAATTGTTAATGACAAATAGAGTGATAATCAGTACTTTCTGTTACCTTTTATGATAAAATCGCAAATGAACAATATTCAAAGTTCCTTACATGTATATAAGTAGTACATTTGATTTTTATTTTTTTTGTGTTTATTCATATAAGATCTTGAAAGATTGTTTAACTAGAATATTAAAGGATTGTGTACGCTATCGTGTACCTGCCTTACATTGGCTAATGTTTAAGGGCATGTAAAAGTAGTTGATGGATCCCCTTATTTTTTTTTACAAAACACCACTATCACAAATATTGAAAGTGTATGTTTGATTGTTTCGAAGAGATTCCAATTAGTTGTTTTTTTTAAATGAAGTATGATGATATGAATAAGCTCGGGATCACATAATATTTTTTTTTATATATCTGCAGATGCGGATACGTCAACGTATACGATACGGTTGATACGTTTGTAAATGACCGACCTCTAATGGAGCATTTGCATTATTCACGTATCAGGATACGTGCACGGATCGACGGATACGTATCGGGCAGATTTGTATGAAATAATGATTTTACCCCGATATCAATTAAAATTTAATGCATTATATATTATTTTCATCGGGACCAACTTGACTTAATTCATCTTTTCCTCATATACGTGTTATACGATACGTCGATACGGATACGCCAGCAAATACTTGGTTAATGCAAATGCGTGAATAGAAGCGATAAAATTATAATTTTGTATCAATTTGTATTGATATGTCTCCCTTTTTTACAAGAGTTATCTCCCTTTTCAATGCAAATCTCCATAGGAATTTTAAATGATGATATTTTTAGTCTTCCTCAACTTAGATTTTTTGGGACTTTTTTCTGTGTATATTTGGGGTATCATGCTAAAGATTAAAACTTAAAAATCTTCGGTTGCAATTACTTTCAGGTTATTGGGTCAAATTTATGCTAGATTTACTGGACTAAATCTTTTTCTTGCTAAATCAGCATAAAACTGACTTCTGGATTTGGGAATAATAATTTCGACACCTTATAGTTGTAAAGACAAAACTGATGGTATGGATATCCTTTTAACATCAATCAATTATAATCTGATCTTATCTCCTTCTTTGTTATGATAACACATCATTTAAAACATTGAAAGGCAAAATTATTTTATATTTCTATATGTGACGTTTACATTTTATGATGTCAAACACGCGAAGCAATGCATGTGGTTTTTAAATTTGATAGATGCTTTTTTTAAATTTTGTTAAATATTTGTTTGTTTTGAGATTGTGACACAGTGATAACTGTTGTACCCATATTTTAACTATTTACCTTTCATGTCTGTTTTGTCCACGCATCGTTGTAAATATAATGGAATTGATGCGACTGCCATACAAGTGAGAGGTTTAGCGCTATAAAACCAGGTTCAATCCACCATTTTCTACATTTAAAATGCCTGTACGAAGTCAGGAATATGACAGTTGTTGTCCATTCGTTTGATGTGTTTTATCATTTGATTTTGCCATTTGATTAGGGACTTTCCGTTTTGAATTTTCCTCGGAGTTAAGTTTTTTTGTGATTTTACTTTTTGCTGTGATATTTTCAAATATAGACATACTTTGCAGGATATCGCTATGACCTCTTTAAGTCATGATATATTATCAAAAGGACTTTTTTGTACCTGTGTGTCAAACACGTATATGCTCTTACAAAACAGAAATTCAAAATAAAATTATCTTAAAAAATAGAAAGATATATAATTACATCTTGGATTCTTTACATAAACTTGCATATACCGCCTTAAATATGATATATTAAGTTTCGATTTTATTAAATCATTTGTCTACAAGTTGAGGAACTTAAATATTTCAAATTGCTGTTAAATAATTTAATAAAATCGAAACTTGAAAACGAAGGGACTGGTACTAAGCATGTAACGTTAACCAAATGTCGTTTACTTTATTTAGAAATAAAGAAACTTTTAATTGAAAACTTAACAATCAATTAACGGGTTAAGATTTATTTTCATCGACAACACAAAACACGGGTAGCGAATATCTTATTATGTATTTTTTTTTAATAAGGCATTTAAAATAGATAAGAGTATGATTTTCTTTTGTGCAGTGCCTTGGACATTCCTTTCATTAATATAGAGAAATTCGATATCAATATTGTTAATTGTCGTATGTTTTTTTCTCTTTTGTTCTGTTCCAAGATACCAAAGTTCTTTTGAAACCGGCTATGCACACACGAAAACGTTGGGTTTTTTTCGTCGTTTTGTAGAAGGTAAATTAGAAGTATCAGAAGCTGAATATGAATAAGCTTCTTAAATATCAATCATTTGAACGAAAAACAGGTGCATCTTAAGAAACTATTATCCTCAAGTTTGAAAGAAATTACATCTTTTATTTTTACTTATGTGCTTTGTAGATAGATTTTCTTTGTGCTAATTTTTGTTGTTGTTGAAAAAATAATTGTTTGTTTTTATCGTGATTAAATTTTGAATACGATGTTGACGGTCATACCCTCATTTGAACATTTTTACCAAATATTTCTGTTTGTTTTTCTCAGACATTGTTGTTAATATAATGTTATTCTTTGTGACAGTCATACAAGTGTGCAAGCTATATAACCAGGTTTAATCCAATAAATACCTGTACCAAGACAGGAAAATGACAATTGTTTTCAATTCGTTTGATAAGTTTGGTCTTTTGATTTTGATATATGACTTTCCGTTTGAATTTTCCTAATATTTTATTTTCTACCTATACATTTTATAACCTTATCCGCAGTGTCAAAACGTTACAAGTTTATATAGTTTTGTCATGAAATTATGAGTGAAGCATTGTGATTATATACATCACTTGGATGCTGTCATACAAGTGGGCGGTTTAATTAGCTAAAAACAGTTTTATTCCACCATTTTCTACATAAGAAATGGTCTGTTCAAAGTCAGGAATATGACATTTTTTATCCATTCGTTTGATGTGTTTGAACATTTGATTTTGTCATTTGATTACTGACTCTCCGGTTTTGAATTTTCCTCGTAGTTCTGTATTTTTGTTATTTTACTTATAACATTAAACAAACCAGGTATCTTATTTGTTAAAATTCTTCATCAATCGTAATCCTCTGTACTTTCTATAAAATGTAAAGTTATTTCTCAACCGAAACTCATTAGAAATTAGAAGCCGCGCTTTGTAATCATACAAGACATCAGCATAAACAATGACATTGATATGATATTTGAATGATATTTCTTGGAGTTATATTTTGGTAGCATGAAATATGAAGTTAAAGTAAATCTGATAGTTAGAATTTTTGATATAACTACATTTGTTTGTGTGCAAGCAAAATCTAGTCAAAAGGATTAAATAGTGTTTACTTATCAAAGGTATTGGTAGTCCTTTAACCTATATCGATGTCATATTTTCTGGGTTTTTTTCTGTTTTGTTATCAGTGGTGCAACCCCAATTATTTCCAAATTGTGAAAAATAAATATATCAAAACGAAAATGTGAAAAATGAAATAAGAATGCCACATTATATCCTATAAGTCTGGGAACATTTCACACACATTAAAAAAAAGATGCAAATCGGTCGTTTTGGATTACCCTTAAACTTTTATACAGTAGGAATATTTTGTGGGTTTGTTTAGTGAAAAACGGATCTTATGATTTATTTATAAAAAAAAAAATATAAAGATTTTTTTCTAAATGGTTTCATGATACTTGTATTGCCTCATATTCATTCAAAATTAAACTTATTGATGCGATTATATATAAGAGGGACGAAAGATACCAGAGTGAGTCAAACTCATAGATTGAAAATAAACTGACAACGCCATGGCTAAAGACAAACAGACAAACAATTGTTCAGAAAACACAACATAGAAAACTTAAGACTAAGGAACACGAACCGCACCAAAGATTGGGGTGATCACATTGGTAGGTCACATTCGTGAAAAGGGAAGGGTATTGTAGTTACGACATAAGAAACCTATCCGATATCATCTGTAACGGTCAAACAACTCTAGATGGAGTCCGTAAAATTTACAATGGGATGATTTCAACTTCTCCATTTGGAACTCTTGGTTTAATAGCTTCCTTGTGAGCAGCAATTCTCTATCAAGGTAATCATGATAGGAAATATACAAACACGGGAATATCGTATCAATAGGGAGATATACACTCCGTATGCAGACGCTGCTGGAATGATGCTACATAGAAATGGAAAGTTTACAATTAAAAAGTTGAAATCATCTCTTTTGTCGTAAAGTTTTTTTTCCAACGACCCTCATTGTCAATTTCTAGATGAAGGTCAATATATGAGGTAGTCTTAACTGTATCTGTGATATTCTTTATTTCTAGTTCGATGGGATAGATTTGTTCAATATAGTCACTAAATTTTGTATTTGTAGTGAGAGAACCTCATCTTTAAAGCGGAATGTAAAGTTAAAGAATATTGATAACTTCTTATCTTTTTTCCTAAGAAGGTCCTGTATGAAGCCAGCCTCATAATAGCAAAGACACAAGTCGGCAAGAAGAGGGACACAATTGGTTCCCATTGGAATTTCGACGGTCTGTTGAAAAACACGTCCTCCAAACGTAACCGATATGTGGTCAATCATGAAATCAAGCATTTTGATAATGTCCATTTCAGAGAATTTTTTGTTTGAATCAGATTGATTCTTTACAAAGTAAGATTCATCAACTCAAGACAAGATACGTGTTTCTACGTTTGCCATTCTTTAATGTACAAAATAAAAAAAAACTCTTTCAATTTGTCTTTTAGTTTGGAATAGGGAATACTTGTGTATAGATCATTTTAACCAAAAAAATCCTATAAACCTCTATACGATAAACTTTTCATTAGTGAATATAAGTATGTGTAACACATGTAGTAAATATGTACACCCCCGTTGAGATGTTCCAGAATAAAGCACATGCTTGGAATCATTATCATTTAGTTAAGCCGTTTAGAAAGATAAAGCGACCAAATAAGTTTAAATATTCATTGTAAAATCAACGTTATAAATTGGCATAACGGACGGACGTTAGCTTGATCTGACCTAGCAAACCCTACCATGGGTCAATGAATAGCTATATATAAGCTGTTATGGGATGAATAATATCTAGTTTTATTCTTTTTGTGCTGTTTTGTTAGGTTTGATTTATCTTCAAGGCATTCAATCAAAAATAGACTTATAATGAGAACACACAACGTAATGTTACCAATCTAATTAAGATTAAATCACCGCGCTCGCTCATTTTTTACGGTCGCTGCCCACAGCATAAAAAATGAGCAAGTGCGGATATTTAATTTTGATTTGATTGAATGTATCGTTCAATTTTTAAGATTGTTTTCTTCATTTTTTTCATTTCTTTATGGGATGGTTTAAAAGAGGGACGAAAGATACCAGGTGGATAGTCAAACTCATAAATCGAAAATACACTGACAACGCCTGGCTAAAATTAAAAGAAGACAAACAGACAAACAATAGACATATGACACAACATAGAAAACTAAAGAATGATCAAGACGAACCCCATCAAAAACTAAGGGTGATATCAGGTGCTACGGAAGGGTAAGCAGATCCTGCTCCACATGTGGCAACCGTCGTGTTGCTTGTGTTATAACAAATCCGGTAAAAAGTCTTATTCGGTAGGTCACATTCATGAAAGGGAAGGGATTGTAGTTACGACGTAAGGAACATATCCGATATCATTTGTGAAACGGTTATTCCATATAGATAAATTGACACAAACGACAAAATATTTGATATATAAAAAAAAACATTCTTATGACGAATAAAAAGAGGATAACAATATGTTAATTTACTGTGTTTTACTAGAAGTGTATACATATATATTCGAATCCCGGCGAGGGAAGATAAAAAAAATTGCGAAAGCAAATTTACAGATATAACATTGTTGGGTTGATGTTTAGACGAGTTGTATATACATAATGTACACAGCCATGTATCACCATCACTGCTGGTGATCCGATGGATAAATCTGTTGTAGAGTTGTCACTTATAAATATAAATATTTCTATGACTGTATCTTACATTAATTTGTAGGATCCTTTACTATTTATAATTTAGCTGATCTGTAGAAATAACATCTACATGCCTTATATATCATGAACTGTAGTACGACGCTAGATAAAAACTGACGTGGAAAGGTAACACCCGGCCACCGAATGCTTCATTTTGGAAGCCCAGGTGGTCGTGTGGTCTAGCGCGCCGGTTACAGTGCAGGCGATTTGGTGTCACGATATCTCAGTAGTCGTTCGAATCCCGGTGAGGGAAGAACAAAAAATTGGCGAAAGCAAATTTACAGATCTAACATTGTTGGGTTGATGTTTAGACGAGTTGTATATACATAATGTAAACGGCCATGTATCACCATCACTGCTGGTGATCCGATGGATAAATCTGTTGTAGAGTTGTCACTGGCTCAAACGTGCTTATAAATATAACTATTTTCTGTGACTGTATCTGACATTAATTTGTAGGATCCTTTACTATAGATAATTTAGCTGATCTGTAAAAATAACATCTCCATGCCTTATATTTCATGTACTGTAGTACGACGCTGGATTAAAACTGATGTGGAAAGGTAACACCCGGCCAACGAAAGCTTCATTTTTATGAAGCCCAGGTGGTCGTGTAGTCTAGCGGGACGGCTACAGTGCAGGCGATTTGGTGTCACGATATCTCAGTAGCATGGGTTCGAATCCCGGCGAGGGAAGAACAAAAAATTTGCGAAAGCAAATTTACAGATCTAACAGTGTTGGGTTGATGTTTAGAAGAGTTGTATATAGTATATATATATATATACGAGTCTAAATTGAAAACTACGTTCAAACCTATTCGAATTAATATATAAAAAAATGTGGTTCACACTTAAAAACACGGCTACGCGTAGACAGAAAAAAATATTCCAGTCATTCCTTGAATAAATATAAAAGATCAAGGTCTTAATGCCAACTATCAGAAATATTTAAATGTCGAGATAAAATGACAACGCCTTGACAAAACACGAAAGACGACGGAAAACAAACAAGTCCTTAATCACTACATAAAAATCTAAAGACCGAGCAACACAACAGGTGCTACGGAAGGGTAAGCAAATAATGTTCCACTAGTTACATACAAAGTACAATTCCGGTGATTAACTTCATTTTTTAATATATCAATCGTGGAAACGAGGATGGCATTGCGACAATTGAAACAAATGTATGGTCATATGTAAGCTGTGAATAAAAACAGAGACTTTAAAATGATCTTATATTAGTATCCACACATGTACTTTATAAAGGAACATTTCATGGAAGTTGTCAACAGCGTAGTAACTTCGATAAACAGTTCGTCTTTAATTCTCAAACATCATCATATTGATCACATATAGCGTAATTGCAGTTCTTTAATTGTGATAGACATTTTGCTGTATGAAAAATATGAATATTACTATTATTTTGTATATTGAATTAATATTTTTCTTAATATTTTAAAAGAAAAAGAATCTTTTTTCTAGCAACTAAATCTATATCATATTTTTTTATATTTTTTTTACTAGGAATGTTAGTAAAGAAATGCTTTAAATTCGGAGGAGCATTTCGATGGATAATTTATGACATTTAAACCCATCTGATCAAGTTAGCCAATCAAATTCAGCAAAAGTAAACCAACTAATCACAATGTGTTCATTATATGAACTTTGTATATAGATATAAGGTCCGGTTTCACTCTTAAATATATTGCAAAAGACAAATTCGGTTGGATGTCATCTTGAGAAAAAGAAATAGTATGCGTTATAGCTGCACATAGCTATTTTCTTGAGATATAGCTATTAGAAGAGGATATTTAGGTATTTGGAAAAATGTTCAGAATAAAGTTCCTGCTGGTGTTTCTAATAGGTATGTAGAATTTTATCTTGTCTTTTTAAATTTATGAACGAAAATTAATGCCTGAAACGAATAGATCGATGGACAATACCGTCAGAAATTGAAAAACTTCCTAGACATTAAGAATTAGCATATATCACAAAATGAAGATGAAAAACTAAAGGAATACAAAAAATTCAAAAAAAAGTGAACTCGATTACTCCGCAAGAATGTAAAATTTATCACCACTAGTATCACCCATCGTTCTGTTTGAAAAAAGGGAAGAAATTTATGATTTTGGAAATAAAAAATAGGACATTCCAGTGGTTATCGGGTGCAAAGGTATTCCCTAACGGTAACAAGCCATGTTGGCTTTTATTACAATCTTAAGTAAGCTTGAACTTCGCAACGAAAAAGCCTTTTTATTGGGCTTGTTAAAAACGACAATCCAATCAATAATATGAAACTGCTATCCTGGAACAGTTTATCATCTAAAAAAAAGTAAAATCTCAAAAATATTGATATACTGATATTCAAAACGGAAATTCCCTAATTAAATGACAAAGTCAAATGATAAAAACACATCAAACGAATGAACTGTCAAATTCCTAACTTGATACAGGCATTTTCAAATGTAAAAAATGGTGGATTGAACCTGGTTTTATAGCGCTAAACCTCTAACTTGTACGACTGTCGCATTAAATTCCGTTATATTGACATCTGAGAGATATATTGTTAAAATGCGGATGATATACTAGTAGGAAGGATGGTATAAAAATGAAAAGTTCACGATGAAACAAGTGAAGTCATAATTTCTGTTGATTAGTGAAGATCGCAACCGATCAACATGGCGATTTCTAATTGTAAGTTAAGGTATGAAGTAGACTAAACGTCCTAAACACTAGATAGCACGATCTTAGATTACTACTGAATTTGGTGGGGTTTGTGTTGCTCAGTAAGTATACTGTCGGTCTTTTGTTTTTTGTTTTCCGTTTTTTGCAAAGGAATTGTCAGTGTGTTGTTCACTTGTGCGTTTGAATATCCCTTTGGTATCTTTACTGCTCTTGGAAAATTTCCTGAATTTCATATATAATTATAATAAAAATGCCAGATGTTAGTACCTTTGATAACAAATTCCACCACTGGGTCGATGTCACTGCTGGTGGACGTTTCGTCCCCCAAGGTATCACCAGCCCAGTAGTCAGCACTTCGGTGTTGAGATGAATATTAATTATTTATGGTCATTTTTTTTAAATTTACTGTTACAAAACTGAATTTTTCGAAAAACTATGGATTTTCTTATCACAAGAATACATTACCTTAGCTGTATTTGGCACAACTTTTTGAAATTTGGATCCTCAATGCTCTTCAACTTTGTACATGTTTGGCTTTATAACTATTTTGATCTGAGCGTCACTGATGAGTCTTATGTAAACGAAATACACGTCTGGAATACACATTTTTTATCTGGAATCTTTGACGAGTTTTTTTATACTGTTTTCAAAACATTTGTCAAACCTTATAAGAATTTTACAAAACCTTGGCAGATTCTTTTTGTATGATAAATTGATGAAATAAATAACAGGCTCCAACCATTGAAGAAAAGGAAAAACATTAGAACTATTTTCTTTTTCTTTTAATAAAAACTTAAAAAGAGGGGTGAACGACACCAGAGTGACATTCAAATATAAGACTTCTGCATAGACATGGAAATAATGAATAAAATGCTTAACAAGTTGGTGCCTTTTTAGAATTATACTGAGTGCCAATGAAAACATTTTTGTTTTTAAAAAAAAATCCTATAATTTTTATTTTATTTAGATTAGAACTGTGCATAGTTGTTTGAAAATGACTTTTAAAAAAATTGTCGAAAACTTTGAGTAATTTTTGGAACAAATGCGAAGTACAGGGTTATTTTGAACGGACATAAAAAAAAGTTATCAAAGGTACCAGGATTATAATTTAGTACGCCAGACGCGCGTTTCGTCTCAGACTCATCAGTGACGCTCATATCAAAATATTTATAAAGCCAAACAAGTAAAAAGTTGAAGAGCATTGAGCATAAACCGAGTTCACCGCTTTTCAACATACGCACGATTTTCACGAGTTTGTCATTTAAAGCTTGAATTATGTCATGAATTTTGCAAAAAGCAAGAAACGCTCAGCAAGACCGATACATTTGGTATTTAAAATATCCGATATTGACTCTGATGGCTGTCCAAACGTCATGAGAGTTCAATGGTGGTCACTGTAGAACCTTTGGAGCAATTTCAGTAAGGCACTGTTTGCGCAGACATTGTTAAAGAGCACGACAGTCTTTCCTTAGTGACATGTAAACGGTCGTCTGGCGTAAACATAGAATTCTGAACACCAGAAAACATCCATCATGTACCAAAAATCGTGAGTGGTGGTTACATAGACATTTTGCACTCCCCTTAGCCAAAAGTCATGCTTTTCGCCGGATTTTGGTCCGATTGAGCAAATTTTGCATCAGATTTGACATGGATTAGACAATGAAAACAACCACCAATATCAGAAAGTCTGCTTGAGTTTGCTTTGCTGGACAAGTGGAATAATTTTCTTCGGGATCACATTAAACGTCCGGAGTGATCAATTCCACGACGCTGTCGAAATTGCGCTGCACCACGGGGTTGTAACATGTTTTGTTATGACGGTGAGTTGATGATTCGACATCGGATGTTTCGTGTACCTTTTGCGCCCTAAAGATGACTATGAAACATTATTGTTTCATATCGATATATTGTTTAAATTTTTAATTTTCATGAACAATTTATTCTGAAACATTATCATTTTAAATTAAAAAAAAAAGTATTTTTGAAAAACCAAGTGTTGCTTTTTCATTGGCACTCAGTATAGTACTAGCGCTAAGGACAGGAGGCAGTTAAGTTACAAAGTATGTACTTTCCTCGATCTTGATATCTATATCATTAATAGGAAGCTTAATACAAAAATTTATGATAAAAGAGATAACTTTTTATTTCCTATCGTTAATTATCCATTTTTAGATGGTGACGTTCCTTTGTCACAATCTTATGGTGTTTATATATCTCAACTTGTACGATTCGCTCGTGTATGTGACAACGTATTAGATTTTGGCGAGAGAAATTTATGTATAACTGAAAAATTATTACACCAGGGTTTTCGATATCACAAACTAGTCAAAACATTTACTAAATTTTATCATCGGTATAAGGAAATAATTCGTAAATATAACTCAACATGCAGACATCTTATACGTTCAGGTATTTCACATCCAATCTTTTATGGTAGTATTCTTTATAAAGCACAAAAATGTCAGTTTTCACCTCAAAAGCTTACAAAACCTTTAAACTTATTAAAAAGGACTATAGTTACGATACTGTTATCAGGTCATTAAAGATTGCATTTGTTGGCTTTAATATTGATTCACTTATAGGGTCTTTGCGTCGGAACTTTACACATTTATTTAAAAAAAAAAAAACAGTTGTTGGCATGACACTGGTTATGTTCTTCTCATATATTTTATGATAGAATGATACTAAACGCCTAACGGGAGGGGTTGTGCCTGATATGCATATGATGAAGACATAGTCTTTCAATCAGTTTAACTGAGGCCTGGAGCTGGCATGTCAGTTAACTGCTAGTAGTCTGTTGTTATTTATGTATTATTGTCATTTTATTTATTTCCTTTTGTTACATCTTCTGACATCGGACTCGGACTTCTCTTGAACTGAATTTTAATATGCGTATTGTTATGCGTTTACTTTTCTACATTGTCTAGAGGTATAGGGGGAGGGTTGACTTCTCAAAAACATTTTAATCCCGCCACAATGTTGCGTCTGTCCCAAGTCAGGGGCCTCTGGCCTTTGTTAGTCTTGATGATTTTTTATTTTAATTTTAGGAGTTTAGTATGACGTCCATTATCACTTTACTAGTATACATAGTTTTTAAGGTGCCAGCTGAAGGACACCTACGGGTGCGGGAGTTTCTCGCTACATTGTTGGTGGCCTTCGGCTGTTGTCTGCTCTATGGTCGGGTTGTTGTCGCTTTGACACATTCCCCATTTCCTTTATCAATTTTATTACTATTTTTTTATGATGAGTGTAATTTTATTTTTAGCGTTTATGTAACATTGTATGTTTTATATGTATATGTCATTGGGTTTTAAGGTCTTCCTCTACGCGAGGAAAGACCTTATTGTTTGTCTAATGTTTTTTTTTTTTTGTTTTTTTTTTTCCTGCATTTTTTTTACCGTTTCTTTTGGAGTTATCAAGACCAAATATGGACCATCGGTAGACCTCATCATAAAGTATTACCAGATGAGGCTTGTAGGATTTCATCATCCCCTTTGAGAGTTATGTCCCCTTGAAGCAATTTTATTTGCATTTTTCTTTAACAGTATTAGAGATAGAATCGATTTGAAAATGGCAGAATGTACAAGAACAGATGGCAATGTTATATCATTGATATGGTTATATTTATAAATTAACTGTTTACAAAATTTAGAATTTTTGAAATACTAAGGCTTTCTACTTCAGGCATAGATTACCTTAGCTGGATTTGGCAAAACGTTTAGGAATTTTGGTCCTCAATGCTCTTCAACTTCGTACTTTATTTGGCCTTTTTAACTTTTTTTGGATTCGAGCGTCATTCATGAGTCTGTTGTAGACGAAACGCGCGTCTGGCGTATACACAAAGTTAGGTCCTGTTATTTATGATGATATTTTTATGTTTTGCATTGACTTTGTACGTTTCATCAGTTCTGTTTATAGAATTGATATTGCATCATTTTTAGCACTTTGTCGAATGGGATCAGTTGATATATCAAATTGAAGGTTTAATGAGCTCTACTCAAAAATGAAATTTTAAACCGCTCTTTCATCCCAATTGGAAAGGTGTGGTCATTAAGTGCTAAAATTGAAACTTCTCAGATGGTTAAGTTGTCGCATTTTAAATGAAAGTCCATAACGCGTAAATTTCAAATATCAAAGTGTTGTCCCCCCAAAATGGGTTGGGTGGGGTCATTGAGTGCAAAAAATAATTTGTCTTCTAAGGTAAGATTGGTGTATATCAAATGAAAGGGTCATAATGTGTACATTTGAAATATCAACATCCAAAAATGAGATGGATTGGGTGTGCAAAATAATCAACTTTCTATAATATGGCTTTGTTGCATATCTGTTGAACGGTAATCAAGTTATCATTACAAATATCATACTTCGGATCTCAAAAAATTTAGGTGGATGGGGTCATAAATTCTAAAAAGTGAAATTTTTTAGAAGGTATGCTTGTCGTAAATCTAGTGAAAGGTCGTAAAGAGTACATTACAAAAAATCACTTTTAAGGGAAAGACCTTTCAATTGTTTTTCAAACAATTGAGATACTAGTTTGTGTTTCTTTTTTTTTTGTGGTTCTTTTTGTTTATATATTTAATTTGATGTGATTCAATGGATCACTCAATTATGTATAGTTGTTTCACAGTTTCAATAAATTATCGGTTAGGTGTGTCAATAATCCGGTAAAACAGTCATCATTTTTTTTCAGATTATACATCATCTTACAGTTACACGTTCATCCAAGGACCCTTTAAATTTCAAGAAGGTCATGCAAGATGTGAAAGTATGGGAATGAGCCTAGCCATCATAACAGATAATGCCATGCAAACTGAAGTAGAAAACTTTCTGGCATCTGCAAGTGGAGGGTAATTTAATCTGTACCAACATTAATCTACTTCTGACCATCTGAGAATATACTATATAGTCACATGGTCAATTTAATTGCCCTAGATACAAGTTTTAACGAAAGAATACATCGGAACAGAGACAATTAATTATATACAAAGTAAACAAAACTAAAACAGAATCTGCTATAAAAATAACCCAGGATAGACACATTTTTATTCATGTTATTCTCATTTGAAAGACAAAACGAATTCTGCAAAATTGCCTAAAGGGTTTATAAAAGTCAAATGTATTTATATTTTTGTAGGCGGAAATATACTCAGACTGTGTGTACTCTAACAGATCTTAGGAATCCGCGTCTAGTTCAGATGCATCTACACTTGATACACCGCCTTTTGGTGTCTTTTCAGATAGAGTTTTCTTTGTAAGCATAGAGGCAATATTTGTCTTTGCTTACTTGCTTAATCCTTTTTGCGGCTTGTGGAGCATAGGCCACTAACGATATTTCTCCACCTTGTTCTGTTCTTTTCTAGCCTCTCCAGATCGTGCCACTTGTACCCTTCTTTCTCAATATCGGCTGCAACCTTCCTTCTCCAGGTGTATCTTGGGATGCCCCTGCTACTCTTTTCTTGTGGTTTCCACTGTAAGGCTTGCCTTGTGATGTTAGTTTATGGCTTCCTCAGCGTGTGTCCTATCCATCGCCATTTGCTCTTTTTTTAACTCTTCATCAACTGGGGATTGGTTGGTCAAAAATTTCCCAAAAATATTTGTTTGATTTCTTCTCAGGCCATCTGATGTTAAGGGTGCGCCTGAGGCAGTTGTTAATGAAGACAACTTCAACCTGCTCTAGTTTATCCTGCATTTGTTGGTGGTTGTGGGATAGCAATGCAATGTCATCGGCAAAGTCTAGGTCATCCAGCTGAGTGAACATGGTCCATTGGATGCCATTTTGTCTTCCATCTGTGGCTTGCTTCATGATCCAATCAACTGCCAGGAGGAATAGCATAGGTGAAAGGAGACAGCCTTGTCTTACCCCAGTTGTTATATCAAAGGCCTCTGTTAGTTGACCTTCATGTATACTGTGAATTCATTTATTTTCGTGGGTACCAATTTTCGTGCTTTAAGAAAAACTTGCATATTCGTGGATATTTAAATTTGTAGTTTTGGCAAAGTCTGCATACATTCCTTTAGAAAATTTGCAGTTCGTTGTATATCTAAATGCATGGTTCACCTGTTCCCACGAAATCCACGAAAACTGGTATCCAACGAGTATTAATGAATCCACAGTAACCTTACTCTGCATTCCTGTATAGGTGTTTCTGATGATGGTAATAATTTTTTTCAGGAATGCCATAGTGTCTCATCAACTGCCACAACACATTTTTATCTAAGTTTTCAAAGGATTTGGCAAAGTCGACAAAAATGGAATAGAGTGATGAATTGAACTCTTGTGATTGTTCGAGGATCTTCTTCCCAGATCTTTCCAAACAGCTCATATAGCATTTGAGTTGATGTTTCAATGTCCGTGTTTTGTTCTTTAGCATTTTTATGGCTTTCTTTATTTCTCCTCTTGATGGTCTTTTACAGTCTAATGCCAAAAGCTCTTCCGAGGGTGGGATGTCAGCTTTTCTTACAGGTGGGTCCTGGTTTAGCACATTCTTGAAATACTCAATCCATCTTTTCATTTGCTCTTCATGTGTGTTGTGTGTTTTCCCTTCTTTGCTTTCGACTGGTCAACTTCCTTTCTGGTATTTTCCTGTTAGCAGTTTGATGTTGTCATACAGAGCTTTGATGTTGTTTGCTCTGGCTGCTTCTTCTGCTTCTGTTGTCAGTTTGTTTACAAATGCCCTATTATCTCTTCTTGCACTGTTCCTGACATCCTTGTTAGCTATAGTATACTCTCTTGATGCTGATTATTTTGCTGATCTTGTTTCGATGTTGTTCAGGATATTTTTTATATTTTTCCTTACTCCTACTTTCACAAGTGTTTCTGGCGTTATCCATGTCTGATGTTTCCTATTTTTTAAACCAACTGATGTTTCGCATGTTGTTGTGAAAGCATTTTTAATCTCTTGCCAGTGATCTTCTATTGAAATTAGTTCCTCTACTGCATTTTGTAATGTTGTGAAGCGATTTTCTAGCTTTATCTGAAATTCTGATTTCTTTGTTTTGTTTTCCAACATTGATATGTTAAATCGTTTTCCTGTTGATTCAATATTTTGGTTTTTCTTTAGCTTCAATTTGACTTAAGCTACAATAAGGTGGTGGTCAGTGGCAGCGTCGGCTCCTCTTTTAACTCGGACATCTTGTAAACTTTTCCTAAACTTTTTGGATATGCAGACACGATCTATTTGGTTTTCAGTGTTCATGTCTGGAGATACCCATGTTGCTAGATGACATTTTTGTGTGGGAAAACTGTCCCACCGATGACTAGATTGTGATTTGCACAGCGGTTGGCAAAGAGCTCTCCATTTTCATTCATTTCTCCTAGTCCATGTCTTCCCATCATATGTCCATTACCGGTGTTGTCGCTTCCTACTTTAGCATTTAGGTCTCCCATTAAGATTGTGATGTCTTTGGAGCTACATTTCCTGGTGTTTTTTTCAAGCAATCGACAGAATTCTTCCTTGGTGTCGTCCTCTGCACCATTTGTAGGGGCATAGCATTGGATGATGTTTAATGATATCCTTTTATTTGTGGTCTTAAATTTTGCCATGATGATTCTTGCACTTATTGGCTCCCATCCAATTAATGTTTTCTGAGCTTCTTTTAACAGCATAATGGCAACTCCTTTAGAATGTTGAGCGTTCTCCTCCATATGTCCAGAGTATATAGTCATTTCTCCGGATGTTAGTTTTGATTGTCCTGCATGCATCATTCCATCTTGCTTCCGCTATTCCTAGTATGCCTATTTCATATGCCTTCATTTCATTGGCGATTGTTCGCGCTTTTCCTGGAATGTACTTAGGTCTCACATTCCATGTTCCTATCTTTGTTGCGGATTTAGAGTTCAGACGTCTCAGTTGTGTAGCTTCCTTTCGGTTTTGACCATCCATTGTCATTCTCCTTCTATGTAAAGGTCTTCTTTCTCTTTCATCCAAGGTTTGTAAATTTTCGTTTCGTGTTTTGTAATCCGTTTTAACCTCTAAGCGGGGGATTCGCCTACCTAAAGGTTCCAGGTGGTTTTGTAAAGGCATCTGGAATGTAGCCTTCCTCATAAGGGTCACTGGCCGGTGGGGCATTGTTTGCCCTCATACGCCCTTTGCCGTTGTCAGCAATCTTTCGCCGGGGCAGTGATATTCCCACTATTTGTCCAATAGCTGAGGTGGTTGTCTTGAAAGGACCAACGGTTACCACCAATCGGGATTTGAAATCAGAGTTTTCCTTCTTCTAGACAGGCTGCCTTCCTAGGCTCACGAGACCCATCTTCCAGTCGCCCTTGTAGTTATGCCTGTCTTTAGATACCAGAAATACGGATATGATTACGATGTTTGTGATTCAATAAATCATTTAAAAACTTTAAGAATTAAACAGAATTAAAAGGGCATTTTTCGTGTGTTTTTAGTAAGAAGCTCAATGACTAGTGACATAACTGATTTAATGGTTTTATACTATTATACTTTTTCCATAACAGAAAAACACGTGTTTGGATAGGAATGGTGTGGAATAAAGCAAATGGATATTTTGAGTGGGTTGATAATGAAAAGATAGGAACGTGGACAAACTGGGACCCTGGTGAACCAAACTGCATGGAGGGAACACAGAGTGAACCGCTCAATTGTCCTGCTTCATATGATCAAAACTGTGTTCGCATTGAATACAAATCAAACAAATGGGTGTGGAAGACACATGGTTGTTACAACACGTACCCCATACTCTGTCACAGTTGTAAGTTTTATAGCTACTTGACATGACAGAACTATCAAATATTATTTCTTTAAATGGCATTGTTATCATTTGATATAACATCAGACCGAAAATCATTTCCATTCATATCAGAAAGAGAAAAGACATACAACAATTTCGATAAAAATAATAAAAAATTTGCCTTAACAATCGAAAAATTTAAGAAATTAAGAAAAACTTTTAGTTAGGACTGACGTATATGTTTATGTTAAGGTAATATTATTACACAGTTTAAAAAATTGAGGAGGAATTGTTATTTACACACGAGAGGTTGATGTCAAATTCCATGAATAAATCAGCCCTGAAATAGGTACAACGCTCTTCTAACTATATAGAGTTATGTTTAATTCAAAAACACGATAAACGGGAGAGGCTCACACTGCATAACATTACATTTTTCCTAAAAATACAACATAAGAATTATTTTACTTAGAAGTAATGAAATACATCAGTAGTAGGGTATCCATCGTGTTTAATTTAAATAAAACTATTAATTGAAAATGGATCATATATATTAATTACAAAGTATATACAAAAATATTCGTTATGATATAGTGTTTTAATTTGCAGTCGTTCAAACGCGTTGCTTTCATTTTAACAGTTATCTCGCTACGGAAAATGTGCTTTTCTTAATTCACCTTCATCAAGAAGACTCAAATGTCTATATATACCCTCATGTATTCGAGTGTTTCTAAGTCAATTAAAGACAACTCAAATGTGAAAAAAATACATATCGATAACAAATGTTTTTTTAGATACCCATGGGACTCTTACATGACCAAAAATACACTTAGGTCGTGGAAATATCGAAACTAATTAGTTCCTACAACCAATTATAACATTTAAATTTAATGGTTAAAGAGAGCACATATATAATGTTTAGTGTATGTCGTTTGTTGGTTTGTTTTCATGCTTTCTAAATATTGCAAAACACCAAAGCCCAAGATGTTTATAAATGTTTATTAGACAAAGGGAAAACATGGTATTGTTATATTACTATCAGTATCATTGTTTTAGTATTAGCATATTATCAAACTTAATAATGAGTTTGTTGTTGCTATTGTTTAAAAACTGTTTAAAAAATGCGACTAAGTGGGGTTTTTTTTCCGTATCTTTGCAATATGTGCTACATTATCATCCTCAATGCCGTCACGTTTAGAATTTACAGGCTTTTGTTGGTTGGCTTTTTGGATTTTTTTCAATAGATTACTACCTCCAGCGGTATTCCTATACTAGTGTGTACACTCTTCAAACATTTGATTTATTTTATGGAAACTTATAAATCATGTTTTAGATTTATCAAGCATCCTATAAACCTACGCATGACCACTAAACGGTAACTACATGACTCAAACCTGTAGTTTGTCAAGTTTCGTGCAGAGACCAGGTGTTTTTGACATGATTTTCCTCTGATACATTTTTAAAAAGTAGTGTTTTGCGGGTATCGCCTAGCTTACCAACAACTTCAGGGCTCATTCTGGTTTTAAATATATTTAGAAATATCTTTTATACGAATATATTTTTTTTGGAAATAATGTCAAATTTAAACCTTAAATCATTGTATTTGATAGTGTCATTATCCACCACCACATTTTTAACAACTGATGCTCAAACTACAACTATGTTAAGCACACCTGATACAACTGTAATGGAAACTGCTTCTTCAACAGAAATACCATCGCCCAATTCACCTACATATTTAGTACATGTATACCAATCAGCAGGAACCACATTGTCCTCTAGAACTAATCCAACCACGACCACAGAACCAACAGAATCACGTATTATTACCACAACCAAGCAAGAAACATCATTTAAACCAAGTACAGCGTATATACCAGTAGAGTGCACAATGCTTGGAACCTTCTTTATCAACAGCACTCAAGTATGCAGTTGTCAACTGCTTTCTAATCGATCAAATTTGCCCGAAGAAAGTTGGAATTTTAGAATTGACAAACGCTCGACGAACGGATATATCCGACGGCATACATCTGCATATGATGGTAGACTATCTTCTAAAATCATGGGATATACAGGAATTATTATTATTGGTGGAGTAGTTTTGTTTGTACTACTTGCTGATTTAACGACCTTCCTAGATAAACAAAAACGTTACCTACCAAACTAAATATGTCACTTATTGTTTGACTTAACTACTTTCTATTATATTTATCATCATTTTAAGCTTGTTTTTATTGCTTGTGTTTTTGGTTAGATGATTCTGTCACTTAATCACTATTCTGAACTTCAATGTTTGTACTTACATTTTAAATAAGTATTATGTGTAATGTCTTTTCCTGTTGAATAATGTATATATGAAGAAGTAGGATACATTTATGGTGTTTTATATTTCAAGAGTACGGTTATTCAAAATATGTTTAACAAGACTTTACAGTTTAATTCTGCCTGTTTTGAGATATATCTTGTATTTTTTTCTTTAATTATTTATTCAGAATAAATATGTTCAATGTATTTTGATTTAATCGATATGTTCTTTGAATGTAAATTCAGAAACACTTATGTGCATCATACTTTTATGGTTTAAACGCCATTGTCATTTGACAACAAACGTACCTCGAATATAAACCAGTCTTTAGATTATAATTCAGATGTTTATTGTTTACTTGATGTCCCCTCATTCATAACTTTTCCCAGAAGTTGTTAGTAAGAATAAAAACCTCTAAATGAATGATTTTCACAACAGACCGATTTTCAAAAAAATACTGTCATATGTCTAACGTATAACATGATTGCAAATGCGTCAAGCTGGCTTATAAACTGTAATTTTGAAAGATGCTTTGGAAATTTGAGTATTGAAAACAAATATATAAACTGTAAAATAACAACAATACTAATCTCCAAGAAACATTCACAACGGAAAGTCCGTAATCAAAATGGCAAAATCAAATGGCGTAATCAGAATGCAAAATCAAAAGCCTAAACATATCAAACTAATGGACAACAAATGTCCTATTCCTGACTTGGTTAAAGCATTTTTATGCAGAAAATGCTGGACTAAATCTGGGTTTATAGGTAGCTAAACTTCTCATTTGTACGATATTCACATAAAAATTCCAATTTTTTGGCAACTCGGTGTGAACAAAACAAACAAACATAATAGATAAAAATGTCAAAAATAGGGGAACAGCAGTCAGCATTGTGTTATAACCATAATCACTAAAAAACAAATAAATATGAGACACAAAAAGGCTTATAGACAAAGCACATTAGCAAACTTGAAAGACAATAATACAAAGTGTTTACTATCGAACAATAAGGGACGACATCAAAAGATCAATGTAAAATAAAAAGACTTAATTCAAATAGTTTTGGGGGGGGGGGGGGGGGTGAACTGCTGCAAGATTTGGTTATCCGACATTGATTTTTACATATACCTATATGGGTCAATCGATTTTTGCCAAATTAAGTTAAGAGGGGGGTGGGGGTCAGTGAAAAAACTATGTGAATTAAGTTTTTTATCCTTCATTGAACTTTTGATGTCGTCCCAAACACAATGACGGATTGTATAAGTACAAAGCCACTTCAAATGAACATCATTAAAAACTGACTAACAGTAAAAGTTATATTCATAAAGACAAATAATGCTGGTACTGACATGGTCGCGCATGGCAAATTCGATGTATCAGTCTAAAAATGAGACAGAGGAAGCGGTGTCTGTTGTTTCTTAATCTTTAATTTGTAGTTCTGGTGGATATATTTATGGAATCAAATCGGAAAAGTTTTGTTTTTTATTGGAAATAACATCATCAAAATATCTGAATGTGAAATTAATTATCTGGCTTCTTTGATCTTTTTGTTGTTGACAAGTGCCTGAAGGAACTCCGATTCATATGAAAATAAGAAGAGGTCGGCAAGGAGAGGCGCATAGTTCGTTTTCATTGGAATGCCGACAATTTGTTGAAAAAGTCGAAATTCAACAAATATGTTCCATGTTTCTGCTTCCAAAACATAATAAGAAACACTAGCATATTGATCACTGGTTCCTCTGTGTAATATGTTCAACCTTTTCATTCACTATTAACAAATATGGCATAAGGTATCCAAAGGAAATACATTTAAAGCGTAGGCTACCATTTCTATGTTGAAAAACATTGTGGATTATTTCTTTTAGACGATTTTTCAATTTCACATAGGGAATAGTGGTATACAGGTTTAATAGTTTTGATAGAACTAATTTCAGAAAAAGATCGAGATTTTAAATTATCCAGAAGTTGTTCATAGTTTTTTAAAATCCAAAAATGGTTAATACCACTACGTGAACGAACAGTTTTCACGTATTTCTGCAGACCCATTTTCACTGCGGACAGAATTTTTGAAATTCTAATGGATAATTATTTAGTCGAATACGCAGATGAGCCGACAATGTACCGTTGCTTGTACGGAATTTTGTAAAGCTTAAGTATCCATACAAACAAGGTAAGTCCTCCAATTTGCTGTTCTGTGTAATGTGCATTGAAGCCATGGAAAGCTTCTGATTTGCCAAAATCTCATCCTTGTCGAATTATATGTTTTTGTATTTGTGATTACCTGAGTGCTCATTTGTCTTCATTGTTTTAATAAGACACTCGTTGAAGTATGATTTACACAAAAAAAAATGACAAAATCATAAACGACATTCAAACATGTTTGCTCTACAAACTATTTACTAATCTTTGATTTTTTTTTAAACTAATAAAATTGAGAATGGAAATTGGGAATGTGTCAAAGAGACAACAACCCGACCATAGAACAGACAACAGCAGAAGGCCATCAATGGGTCAAACAGCAGGTCGCCAACATGTCTTCAATGCAGCAAGAAATTCCCGCTCCAGGAGGCGTCTTTCAGCTGGCCCCTAAACAAATATATATACTAGTTCAGTGATAATGAACGCCATACTAAACTCCAAATTGTACACAATTCGATGTATCAGTCTAAAAATAAGGCTTTTCTCCCTCAGGGATAGATTACATTAGCTTAACTTAACAGCAAAAGATAACAATGCCATTTTTACTGTCTGCTATACTAAATAATACAAAATTTGGTGAATATGTTGAACGCAAGTATCCCATCGAAGTAGAAATGAAGGATACAACAGATACTGTTAAGGATGCCTCATATCTTGACTTAAATCTAGAAATTGACAACGAGGGTCGGTTGAAAACAAAACTTTACGTCAAAAGAGATGATTTCAGCTTCCCAATAGTGGAGATTCCATTTATATAAAGCAACACTCAAGCAGTGCCTGCCTACAGAGTATATATCTCCCGATTGATACGATATTCCTGGGCTTGTATTTCCTATCATAATTTCCTCGATAGAGGGTTGCTACTCACTAGGAAGCTATTAAACCAAGAGTTCCGAATGGTGAAGGTGAAATCATCACTTCGTAAATTTTACGTACGCCCTCACGAGTTGGTTGACCGTTATTGGATATCCGTTTCAGATGATATTGGATATGTTCCCTATGTCGTATCTACAATCCCATTCCAATTCACGAATGTGACCTACATAATTATACTATTTGCAGGCTTTGTAATAACATGACGGGTGCCACATGTGGAGCAAAATCTGCTTACCTTGCATACCTGAGATCACCCCCAATTTTTGGTAAGTTTGCGTGCTGTTGCACCCCCATTTCTGACAATTTAACCTATTGTGTCTGTTTGTTTTGTTCACATATCGTTGTCAATATAATGGAATTTGATGCAACTGTCATACAAGTGAGAGGTTTAACTAGCTATATAACCAGTTTTAATCTATAATATGGGATAAGTAAGTAGTTACTTCTCTTTCAAACAAACAAAACACAAATCTAAAAGGTCTAAACAGAAGATGAAACTGATTAATAAACTATTGAAATATATTCATAAAACAAATGTAAAGCTAACACGTTGTTAATGTTAGGTTTTGTTTTGTGTACATATTTTAATACACTGTATTTGGACTGTCACCGCGGGCTTTTGATAGAGTTCGATTTACTCACTCTATGGTTTTTCTATGTTGTGTGTTCGATACAGTTGTTTGTATTTTGGTCATATTTCGATTGTACTATTTGACATTATTGTCAGTTTGTTTTTATCGTAGTTATTCGTTTGAATGTCCCTTTGATATGTTTTGCCTCTCATTAACAGTTTATTTAGATGTCTAAATCCATGTGATTGCTGTTATGGCAGAAATTCGAATTTATGAACAGAAACAAATTAGTTAATGATGATAATAATACAATTTTGAAAACATATCTAACAGTAAACATGCATGCTGTCATATTGCTGATCATAGTTAATAAATATAAACACGATTGCGCATTATGTATGAAACTGCTCCTTTATTACTAAAAGCAAAACCGGTACATTACAGACTAATAGGGCATAAATACAGGGCCATTATGAATAAACAAGGCTTTTATGAAAAAATAACATTGCCAAGTTATGAAAAAAAACGGTACCATTATAATAAATAATCAGGGTCCACACGGATTTTCAGTTCTTATCATTTCTGGGGAAGAGGACCATTCTATAATGTATTTCAACTTATCTAGTTTTAAGTTTTGGATCTAGAATGGAATTTTGTATTGTGAATGCCATAGGCCTGAATTGCTTTGAATAGGACAACAATGAAACTTTTTACATTTACATGTCTTAAATGTTATATCTTATAACCTTGAATGTTTCTTTTATATATTGCATTTGGTATATCAATAAGAAAGGTGGTGTACCTTTCCAGATAAACATTGCCAGAATGGCTTTGGATGGGATTCCGTCTTTGGGAACGATTCACAATGCGGGGTACTAGTTTAAACATAGTTTAAACATAGTTTAAACATATTTATTTATAGTGGATTCGGAAACAAGTTATTGAAACTTATATTAATCCCTTTCCACTTTGCGGGTGCGAGTGCTGCCTTGTAGCGGCATTATCCTGCTCTTTTTCGGTGTCTTTTACGTGCAAGAGATATGGCTCTCTCTTAACACGGGCCAGCCGTTTACGGTTTATCGTTCCCTTCCGATTGTTTCCTCAAGACCATACTCGAAAATGGTGTCAAGGGAGAGCCGAAATTGTAGTCCCTGAAATTATTATCCCGGAACGGGAATCGAACCCGGAACCTTTCAATTGTGGGGTACTAGCTCTTTATTCACACACAAGTCGGCAGTTCAATACAATAAACATAAACAAATTGGTAAAGTCCAAATTCATTTAATTAAGTCCACATATAAAATATCAGTGTTACAAATTAGTTGTGTTCAACCAAAAACAATATGTATGATTGCGATGGAAAATCCGACCGCAGTTCATGTGCTCTCGTTGTCATATCCAAACACAGGCAATTGCTTCTATCCATTGGAAGACCCACTATCAACTCGTAAATATACGTTGATTAGTGGGTCTCCCAATGAATAAAAACAAGTGCCTGTATATCCAAACGGAGGCAATGACTATAAAATCTTTCTGTAAATACCAAATAAAGTGTCTATAACAACACAGTTTGTTGGGGTCATGTTGTAAACAGAAATTATATTATTAAGTAATTTAATTCATCAAAGAGAATTACGATAGATGATCAATCAATTGAATTATGTGTGTATTTGATATGTATTTGATATTACCGAATAAAAGTTGCATAACGAACTTGTAAGATGTTTGCATAAGCTTAGAGTTTAAAAGGTTAATATCGACAAATATAAATTTATAATCTTACATGTTTCAGATGTAAACCACTATTTCGGACATTTAAAGTCATAGCGAATTTCGAGATCGTTACATTTGAATAAATAAAATATGCCTGCTGCATACGAAATGTACACAATAGCAATCGATATAATATAAATAGAAAATTTAGTACCTAAATAATGTGTGACATATCATATATTTATATAAAAATTATGTATATATACATCTGTTGTAGAGTTGTCACTGACTCAGACGTACTTATAAATATAATTATTTTCTGTGACTGTATATTACATTAATTTGTAGGATCCTTTACTATAGATAATTTAGCTGATCTATAACAATAACATCTTCATGCCTTATATATCATGTACTGTAGTACGCCGCTAGATTAAAACTGACGAGGAAAGGTAACACACGGCCAGCGAAAGCTCTTTTTTTGAGAGCCCAGGTGGTCGTGTGGCATAGCGGGACGGCTGCAGTGCAGGCGATTTGGTGTGACGATATCACAGTAGCATGGGTTCGAATCCCGGCGAGGGAAGAACCAAAAATTTGCGAAAGCAAATTTACAGATCTAACATTGTTGGGTTGATGTTTAGACGAGTTATATATATATATATATATATATATATAAAGTGCCTAGAAAATCAACCTAACGATGTTAGAGTAGATTTGATTCGTAACTTTCTCACTGGCGCCGGGGCTAGAACCTATACTTTTTGTTCTAACTTCTACGACAACACACTGCAAATTGTACCTTGTCCATCGGATTTCTTATGATATATATATATATATATATATATATATATAAACAATTTCTCCATACATAAAGATTATTATTTGGTTTTTTAGATATTACGCTTTAACGGTTTGGTTAATGAAAGTGTTAAGAAATAGGTGATTTTAAATTGACCATGTTGTTGGTACTCTGTCAGTAAGTAAAGCCTCCAATGATGTAATGTCCCTAAAGCATGCTAAACGTTGGATCGTGTCCCCACGTGCCATTACAGGCATTTTCAACCATTATAACTGACCTTGGACATATAACAGAGCCATTGTGATAAAACCAGAGACATATATACACATGTGTATATATGTGATCATATGTCTCTGATAAAACAAAACATCAGCAAAAATGAAAGATAATACAAACAACACATTGACGGGATGCATAAGTATCGAGCCACGTCAAATGGATACCACCAAAAATAGACCAAACAGTAAAAGTTCTATTAATAATAGAACAAAGACAAATAAAAGAACAATATAACACGTTTTTAAGATGATAAACAGTACGCAGAATCTATACACCAAGACCATCAAAAGTTGATAAGAAATATTTTATCAACAATGCATTGGCACCTTCCAATGAACTTTTTTAGAAAAAGGAAGAGACTTTCTTTGACATACCCCTGGTTTCTCAACTGTCTGATCAGACACTGGTGACGTTTTACAAAGTCCGAGTAGGAGCTGTAAGCTCTTGAACATCGAATTATTTCGGAAATGTATCAGTATCCCATATGCAGATAAGGTTGGTATTGCAAAGGTGGGAGAAATTGTCGTTTCGTTTGTCATAGATTCTGGTACTGAGATGACTGTGTATGTCAAATTCGAGGCACAAGTCTAAAGATGAGGCGGAGGAAGCCGTGTCTGTTGTTGCTTTAATTAATAGTTCTTGGGAATATACTGAATATTTTTTTTAACTTTTTTGGATTCGAGCGTCACTGATGAGTCTTTTGTAGACGTAACGCGCGTCTGGCGTAAATACAAAATGTAATCATGGCCTGGTATCTATGATGAGTTTATTATTAATGGAACCCAATCAAAAAAGTTCGGATTGGTAATGGAACAAATGGTTGAAAGTCATCAGGAATATACCTGAAAGTGAAATTAGATAGTATGACTTATTTAATCTCCTTGGAGCTTTTGACTAGTGTCTGAAGGAACTCCGATTCATATGAAAATAAGAAGAGGTTGGCAAGGAGAGGTAGTGACTTTATTCTGATCTAAATAAATGAAGCCAATACCAATCAGAACCCCTATATTTTCGAATCCGGGTCCGTTCGCGACCATTCACGTTCGCACCCACTCATGTTCAATTTTAATTAGTTTTGTGTTTAATAACTTTGTAATCAAGTTTTGGCAAGTAGTATTCTAATAAGTATATTTTTTTGCATTGTCTCAAATTAAAGTGAGACAGCATTTTTTTTTGTGTTGAATAACTCTTAATCATGTTTTGCCGGGTTAGTGTATTGTTATAACTTTGTTTCATTGACTTGATTAAAAATGAAGTGAGATTCTGACTACGTTTTTTTTTTAGTGTTGAATAAATTTTATCATGTTTTGGTTATAATTGTGTATTAATGCTATATTTTATTGTTTCATTGTTTCAGATCAAAGCCTGGATCAAGCTGTTAAAAACAATTATCTTTTGAGTTTTTCATTTAAAATCTTCAATCTCATACCAAGCTATAAATACATTCAGTATTTACACGAAAGCAATTAAAAACAACAATCCATGATTTTCCAATTATTCAACTGGAATTTAAATTAAAATTGGGCGCGAACGTGTAGAGATCGAACGGACCTTGGGTGCGAACGTGTAGGGTGCGAAAGTATATTGGGCGCGAACGCTATATTTTCCGCAAAATGTCCGTCTCCGATAACGCTTTTACAATATTTGTACTTTGATCCTACTTCCGTTTTTGCGATGAACTTTAAAAAATTGTGATTTTGAGATGTTGATTGGATTAGACTGGTTGCAGTGGGCTGTCATAGCCTGTCTGTTGACTTTACCTATAATTTATGAGTTGAACAACACTTTTAAGTATTATGCAAAGTTTATCTTATATTATATACTTGTTATGTTGGTTGGCATAGTGGTAATGTTCTACTCTTTGCTTCGTCCACGACGACCAGAAAATGCTCGGTAAGTGCTTCTCCGTTTTCTTCTTCCAATAATTTGCATACCACCTCTGGTGTATTATCACAAATGACTATTTACACATGCCCAAAGGAAACATCCTTCCGACAAACTATGTACACAAATTCAGTTAAAAGCCATTGTGGTAATATACATGTATATACAATACACCTTATCGCTATTTGTCCGCCATTGCTGGAAATCACACAGGTTCCCGTAAAATTTTGACGTCATAAAACAAAATGTCTGACGCCACAATGGAAAAGTGATTGTTGTTGACGTCAAAAGTTCAAGCGGACGGGTCAGCCGGGAATAGCGATAAGGTGTATTTAAACTGAAATGTCTAACACGAAGCAATAGTCCGAGGTTACTCTGACGTCCAGCGGCTGTTTTGCCAGACAAGCTGGGACCATGGGACATCAGACCTCGTCCCATATCAAAAAGGGGATATTTGCCTGTCCAAAATAGATGCGCTGCTTCGTCGCTTCTTGTGCCAACTAACGGCCTTGGAATTATATAAATCGGGTATCAATTTGTTCATTTTTCATTTATCTCTTTATTTATGTAAGCTTCACCTACATGTACCTGCCATCCTTTGTTTTTCCATATTTTAAAAACACTTTTCACAGTGACCCATCGATATCTGCGTTTTGCCTTTCATTTTCAAAGATTATCACGTGACCACGAGAAAACAGTGATGATTTATGCAAATGACCATAATCTAACAACTGGCTCATTTACAATGCAAGTAATCTAAATGTCTGAGAGTTTTCGATTGTTTTCATGGTTGGCACTAAATGCTTTTAATACCAATCTCCTTTCATGCCTGTAAAGGAGGTGAAAAATCTTGTTGGCTACTAAATGTTAAACATCAATCTCTTATAAAGGAGGTGAAAAAAGTATAAATATTTGCATATTTGCGCAGACTTGGGGTAATTGTAATTGTAATCGTTAATCAGCTGTAATTGATTACATTTTTCCAAGTAATCATTGTAATCTTAAAAATCAGCCAAAAATCTGATTACATGTAATTTAATTTAATCAATTACTTTTCAAAATACCCTGTAATCATGATTACTTTTTGATTACATTCTGATTACAATGACAAAAATCTTAAACTATGTTTATGTTCAATAAATGAACCTTTTTGCTATTCTTATTTGATAAATTCAATAACAAACGAAAGTGAACCAATGCCCTAGGCACCGAAACATGTTGATCAATAAATTTCTGCAGCAGTCACTAAAGTGTTGTTGTTATAAGACTCTCTACATTTTATTTGATAAATATTGAACATGTTTAAATAGTTTTATTTACTTTATAAATCATTTTAAATGATTTGTAAACTTCTGTTAAAAAAATAAACTTTTACAGAATTAAAAAGTCATCATTAGCCTAAGAAGAGACATACTACAAATATATGTCTCTAGCCTTAGTAAAAAGATATTATTCATATATTCACAATTTAAAGATATACATATATATTTGATAATATTTAAGAAAAACCTTTCTTTAACCCTGAATTATAATCTTTCGTTCATATAGTGATTTTTGTCAACTTTGAATTGGTAGGTAGGAAACTAATTAAGGTTTCTTTTTATTGCAATTACCAATTGATTATAGCTGCAGGACAATTGAATATATTTGGACTGGACATGTAAAATGCACTGATTTTAGTAATTGTTTATGTTTACAATTTGATTACACATTTCTATTAAAATTTTACATAGTTTTTAACTGGTAACTTTGTTTCATCCATATTTTAACTTCCATAATTAAACAGAACTTTGACCTACATATACAATGTAGAGTGTTGAAGAGATCAGAAGGTGAACAGCAAACTGTTTATCAAGCTATATTCAATTGAAGTCAAAATAATTCATAGATCAATGATGATAAAGTGTAATGGGTCATAACCAGTGACACAATGTTCATATATGTATGTAGTGAACTTTTGTGGTTTATCAAATAGATGAAGTTTGAAGTTGTCAGTTTATAATATATCAAACAAAATCGTTTCTAAAAATGCTCTAGATATATTAAATGTTTATTCATTCACATCATTCAAAATGTTTTTTGTTTTGAATTCATTGTAATCAGATGTAATCATGATTACTTTGCTAATATAATCATTAATTTAATCAGACACTTTCAGAAATGATGAATATATATATAAAGCCATTTGTATAGGCCCTATAAATTAGGGTACATAGGCAGAAACTCAAATTATGGCATTTTTGGCTGTACTGTTAGGCCCTTTTGGTTTTCATGCCTTCAACATTCAAAAGAAGCGATAATAATTTGGCTTCAAACTTTCTGTCTTTTATGCACCTCATAAAGGTTATTCAAGAAACATGTTGTGTGAAAATAATTAAGTCACATGTTCTTGGAGGTATTGGGGATGTGACTATTCTACATTGCTCTATGTCATTCTTTTTTTTTTAGATTTGCATTTGTAATTTACCATAAATTATTGACAATCATATTTATTGTATTTTCAAGAAGTATGGTTCCAAATTGTAGATTAATTACATAATAAGTTTTCTTATCCTCATTTAATAAGGCTTTTCCCAAAAGTTTATTGACAATCGTTGTTGACAAACATTATTTACTTTTTAAAAATTCTTCCTTTATAAGTTTTATCATATTGGATGATTATGAATTAAATATGTGAAACACAAAGAGATGCAACCCAATAGCACAAAAAAAACTAATTCAGTGAGTAGATTGTCTTCAATTAAAATGCTCAGTGCTAAATTGTATGAGCATGGAAAGTTGACAAAAATCTTATAACAGATACTAACAAAGACTCATTGTGTAGTTTTCAATAATTTTGTAACAGATTCTAGCAAAGATTTCCCATGTCCTCTTTTTACCATTCAATATCTGATATTTACTTTTCTAACTTTTACGATTGTAAATGACTTTCATTTTCTTTTTAACAGATTGGCCAACTGGTTAGTCAATCATATGAGATGTTTGTTTGGTTTGTCTATAGAAGTTAGAGGAAGAGAAAATCTCAAATATGATGAGGCATATATTATTGTCTGTAATCATCAAAGCTCCTTAGATTTTTTTGGTAAGTAGGTACATTGTATAAAATGAGGGTCCTTATTACACAAGCTGTGTCCTATCATCATCAGATAATTTTTTCAATAGAAGTATTCTTGTATTTTGTAACTAATTTTACAAAAAACTTCTGTTTTCATTAAATGCTTACAATACATGTACCTGCAGTGTTCTAGGATTTTTTTGGCACCTTGACTTACCACGGGTAAGATCAATAAAAAAATTACTTACCCACATCTAAAAGTTAAATCCGCCAACCAATGCGGACGGCGCAAAAAAAAAACGATTTCTTACTAAATTTGACAAATATGTTATAGTTATTACTATGTCATTTATTAAGAGCTATAATAAATGCAACTGTAAGTTTATTTTCCTCCGATGACAAGAAAAAAATTGTTTATGTCCCGATTTAAGCACCAGTTATCAATCCGGATTTTCCGATTTTTACCGACACCGTGACCGACTTTTAGAATGATAGGAGAAGAATGTGGTCTCTTTTGCGCTTGATTACACCTAGTAAACGAGTGCTTGAATAAAAGCGCCGATAGACATCGACAAAATCTTCGATCTTTATCAAAGTTTTTTCTCGTGATTTAATAAAAATAAAAAGCAGATATGGGAAAATTGAAGAGGACCGGGAAATTTCAAGAGTTTTTCGGCTTCCCCGAACTTGAAAATTGACTTACCACCGGGTGACAAAGGCTAAAAAATGACTTACCCGTTGTCCTAATCCACTTACCCCGGGTAACGGGTAATGGGAATCCTAGAACACTGTGTAACCTGTAAAATTCAAAAGAAACGAAGTTAAATGATGTAGCTTACACTTATGTGATAAAACATAAGGAAATTGAAATTTCTCTAATTCTATGGAAATTTATCCCTTTCCAAACCCATTGTATAAAAAAATTTAATCAACGTGTGGGTGCCGGTGATCTCAAAAGATGATTGGATAATTTTAAGGGTCATGACCTTTTTAGCTAACTGGATGAATCAAAATGTGCTAACAGGTGTTAATAAAATCAACAACTTTGTGGAATGTGAAAGGGGATTTTAGTTTAACAAAAAAAGAAAAAAAATGTTTTAATCATAATTAGAGAAACAGATTCTTGCTGAGGCTCGACTTTAAAATTGTGAAACAATTCAAATGAAAAAAACATGGTTCTGTTTTATGATAAAACAATAAACAAAAACAAAACATACTTGTAAACAGACATTTTATATCCATTTTTAGCTATGATGGAGATTTGGCCTGAACGCTGTGTGCCATTTGCTAAAAAAGAGTTACTTTATTTGGGACCATTTGGACTGGCACTTTACTTAGTTGGAACTGTTTTTATTGACCGTGGAAACAGAGAAAAAGCTGTTGATGCAATACAAAAGACATCAGATGAAATTAGAAATAATAAAGTATGTACTTGATGAAAAGGTTCATGGCCATGTCACAAACTATATAAATGCCTCACTTTTGACTATAAATACATGAAGTTGTATTTTATAGATTCTTGCAATATTTCGCAAGACAAACTAGTTCCATCTGACATGTGCAGCCCTCTAGGTGAAATCAGAATCTGATAGGAATTTTTTAAGCTACATTTTTTCAAAAAGATCTTATTGTGGTGTGTAAATTGTATAAAGTTCAAGATTTATTCCTTTTATTTATGATTAAATAATTATTCATCTTATCTCATAGAGTCATATTTCAAATGCATTAAGATCATTTGAAGTAAAGTTTAAGATACTAAATTAAGGTGCTGTGAGGCACATTGTATCCTAAATTGTGATGGTTGATCTAGATTTGTACTGTAATTTTCTCATTTAGGTTACGAATGCAATAAATGTGCATACATTGTTGTTAACATGAAATCTTTTGTACTTTATTATTTTATGATTATTTCCTCTACAAATACAAAGTCTTCTTTTTTTATTCATAAAAAGAAATAAAAAAGATTTCAATTCTAAAAGGGGGATAAGTATGAAGAATATGTTTGTGATTGATTTGACTATTTTATCTATTTGTTGACATTCGTAGTAATTTATGAATGGGTTTCAGGGGTTTTATCAATTTTTCATTGATGCTGACCAGATTTTTATTTCAATGAACATGAGTTTAGGACAACTATATGTGGTTCTATAGAATCTACTAGGTATACATTCCTTTCTGACAGGGTTCACCTGACCTTGATCTCACCAATATGATCCACAAATATTTACTTCAGAATAAGGTCATTATAAATAAAAGTATGTTATTCAGTACAATTCATCACTGCAAGCTATATTTGTTTAGTGCATCTTTTTTTATGTCATACCAATTTTCATAATGCCCCTGTGTGGCAGAGGGGGTATTAAGGTATATCCTTATCCGTAGGTACGTCCTGAAATTGGTTACTGTTCTTTAACTTTTTACACGACCGCAAAATTTGAAAAAATTTTCGTCGTATATTGCTATCACGTTGGCGTCGGCGTCGTCGTCGTCGTCCGTCGTAGTAAAAGTGAATGGAAATCTATGAAATTTTAACACAAGGTTTATGACCACAAAAGGAAGGTTGGTATTGATTTTGGGAGTTTTGGTCCCAACATTTTAGGAATTAGGGGCCAAAAAGGGCCCAAATAAGCATTTTCTTGGTTTTCGCACTATAACTTTAGTTTAAGTTAATAGAAATCTATGAAATTTTGACACAAGGTTTATGACCACAAAAGAACGGTTGGGATTGATTTTGGGAGTTTAGGTTTCAACAGTTTAGGAATTAGGGGCCAAAAAAGGGCCCAAATAAGCATTATTCTTGGTTTTCGCACAATAACTTTAGTTTAAGTAAATAGAAATCAATGAAATTTAAACACAATGTTAATGACTACAAAAGGAAGGTTGGTATTGATTTTGGGAGTTTAGGTCCCAACAGTTTAGGAATTGGGGGCCAAAAAGGGACCCAAATAAGCATTTTTCTTGGTTTTCGCACAATTACTTTAGTTTAAGTAAATAGAAATCAATGAAATTTAAACACAATGTTCATGACCACAAAAGGAAGGTTGGGATTGATTTTTGGAGTTGAGGTCACAACAGTTTATGAATTAAGGGCCATAAAGGGGCCCAAATAAGCATTATTTTTGGTTTTTGCACCATAACTTTAGTATAAGTAAATAGAAATCTATGAAATTTTGACACAAGGTTTATGACCACAAAAGAACGGTTGGGATTGATTTTGGGAGTTTTGGTTTCAACAGTTTAGGAATTAGGGGCCAAAAAAGGGCCCAAATAAGCATTATTCTTGGTTTTCGCACCATAACGTTAGTATAAGTAAATAGAAATCTATGAAATTTAAACACAAGGTTTATGACCATAAAAGGAAGGTTGGTATTGATTTTGGGAGTTTTGGTCCCAACAGAATAAGGGGCCCAAAGGGTCCAAAATTAAACTTTGTTTGATTTCATCAAAATTGAATAATTGGGGTTCTTTGATATGCCGAATCTAACTGTCATGACTGTGTATGTAGATTCTTAACTTTTGGTCCCGTTTTCAAATTGGTCTACATTAAGGTCCAAAGGGTCCAAAATTAAACTTAGTTTGATTTTGACAAAAAATGAATCAGTTAGGTTCTTTGATATGCTGAATCTAAAAATGTACTTAGATTCTTGATTATTGGCCCAGTTTTCAAGTTGGTCCAAATCGGGGTCCAAAATTAAACTTTGTTTGATTTCATCAAAAATTGAATAAATGGGGTTCTTTGATATACCAAATCTAACTGTGTATGTAGATTCTTCATTTTTGGTCCTGTTTTCAAATTGGTCTACACTAAAGTCCAAAGGGTCCAAAATTAAACTTAGTCTGATTTCAACAAAAATTGAAATCTTGGGGTTCTTTGATACGCTGAGTCTGATTTTAACAAAAATTGAAATCTTGGGGTTCTTTGATATGCTGAATCCAAAAATGTACTTAGATTTTTTATTATGGGCCCAGTTTTCAAGTTGGTCCAAATCAGGATCTAAAATTATTATATTAAGTATTGTGCAATAGCAAGTCTTTTCAATTGCATAGTATTGCGCAATGGCAAGAAATATCTAATTGCACAATATTGTGAAATAGCAAATTTTTTTTTAAGTAGAGTTATCTTTCTTTGTCCAGAATAGTAAGCAAGAAATATCTAATTGCAAAATATTGTGCAATAGCAAGATTTTTTTTTAATTGGAGTTATCTTTCTTTGTCCAGAATCAACTTAAATCTTTGTTATATACAATATACAATGTATATTCACTTTTTACTACCAACTGATAAATTAAAATAATCTTTACCATTCAGTGATAACAAGCAGTTTTTTTACATCTTATTTCCTTATCTTATCTAAAATGTTTTTAGATAATGTATGTTGGACATTTGCCAGACATGACTATGATGTCATTTTCTATTTTTATTTGCCAATAACTTTATGTAAATAACTTCATTGGAAATTTGCCAATATAAAATGTTGCTGATGAAGTTTTTTTTTATTGTTTTATACAATAAACAATGTATATTCACTTTTACTACCAACCAATCTTTACCATTCAGTGATAACAAGCACTTTATTTTACATTTTAATATTTTATGATGTATTTAAAAGAGTAGTTATTGTTGCAAACTCCATTAGAAATTTGAATTGATATCAGTTTTGGAAAAAGGGAAACGGGGATGTGAAAAAAGGGGGGGGGGGTTAAATTTTTCTCATTTCAGATTTCATAAATAAAAAGAAAATTTCTTCAAACATTTTTTTGAGAGGATTAATATTCAACAGCATAGTGAATTGCTAAAAGGCAAAAACAAACTTTTAAGTTCATTAGACCACATTCATTCTGTGTCAGAAACCTATGCTGTGTCAACTATTTAATTTTAGATTTAAAAAGTTTGAAGAAGAAATCTTTAAATGTAAAATTTGTAAAATCTTGACATTTGTTTTGTGTAAAAAAAAACCATGTAATGTCAAAAATTTGATCACAATCCAAATTCAGAGCTGTATCACGCTAGAATGTTTTGTCCATACTTGCCCCAACTGTTCAGGGTTCGACCTCTGCGGTCGTATAAAGCTGCGCCCTGCGGAGCACCTGGTTAGCTATAAAAATGTTATGAAACTTATGTCCAATACTAATGCTACCAAACACAGATCAAGTTCAAATTAAGGGGATGTCACCATTCTCAAGTTATGTCCCTTTAATAAATGGAAAAATAGCTGAATTTGTTGTTTTAAGCACTCTTACTTTTGTTTGCTTCAACCCAATGTTTACACAATGCCATACATTTGATATACTGTGAAACTCAGATCAGTAGATTGGAAATTTTGTCAAAAATGTACTGTATGATGTAGAAATTGTCTTTTAAAGTATTTTTCCATCCGAAAGTAATAGTTAACCTTTGTACCCTTTTTATTAAGCTTTTCTAATCACTTGGCGTCCGTCGTCGTCCTGCGTCTGTCGTCGTTAACTTTTACAAAAAGCTTCTCCTCTGAAACTACTGGGCCAAGTTTCATCACAAGGGTATCTAGTTTTAAAAATGTTTCCGGTGACCCGGTCAACCAACCAAGATGGCCGCCATGGCTAAAAATAGAACATAGCGGTAAAATGTTGATTTTGGCTTATATCTCTGAAACCAAAGCATTTAGAGCAAATCTGACATGGGTAAAATTGTTTATCAGGTCAAGATCTATTTGCCCTCAAATTTTCAGACCAATTAGACAACTTTTTGTTGGGTTGCTGCCCCTGAATTGGTAATTATAAGAAAAATTTGCAGCTTTTGGTTATTATCTTGAATATTATTATAGATAAAGATAAACTGTAAACAGCAATAATATACAGAAAAGTAAGAACTACAAATAAGTCAACATGACCAAAATGGTCAATTGACCCCTTAAGGAGTTATTGCCCTTTATAGTCAATTTTTAACAATTTTTGTAAGTTTTGTAAATTTTGTGTAAATTTTTACAAATTATTTTCAACTGTCACTTCTGGGCCAAATTAATTATAGATAGAGATAACTGTAAGCAGCAAGAATGTCCAGTGAAGTAAGATCTGCAAACACATCACCAACTCCAAAACACAATTTTGTCATGTGTCCTTTGTTTAATATGCACAAAGACCAAGGTGAGCGACACAGGCTCTTTAGAGCCTCTAGTTTGAATCATGAATGATATCACTTTATTATTGTATTGTTTTGTTTTTGATAATTGATTGTTGACTGCTTGTAAATAAAGCTTATGAACTTTTTTGTTGTGTATTCATGTCTCCATCTCCTTTACATTGGCATAGACAAAGAAGAAAGAAATATGCTATACATGTATATTTAAAACATGATTAATAAATAAATATAACAAGTAATGACAATAGTAATGCATGATTTTTATGCACTTGAGTAAGTCATATTTCTACAAAAACTTAAGTCTCATACAGTGTTAATTATTTCACTAGTTATAGCTTAAACACTGGTCCAATGACAAAAACCTATATTTCTCATGAAAAATTTGAATGGTCAGACTTATTTCAATTTCAAGCCTTGAAAAGAGGTCTAGATTCCTCATATAATTTTTAAATCATTTAATTACCATCCTTATTGGATTATTTGCTTAAAATATAATTCATTTATATTATTTTTACAATTTACATTATTGATGGATAAATAACTTAAAACAGGATAAACCAAAGGGAAGTAACCCAAACTTTATTTTAATTATTTTTCAATACACATAGTTTAACACAACGGCAGTTATTCAGAGGTAAACATCGTTGATTACCAGTATGTTTGACACTCAAGCTGTCAAGTGAAGCCATATAATTATACATCTTCTTTGATTTACAGGTATAATTTAAGACCCTGAAAATTTTCATACACAGGATTTTTTCTTCTTAACGGAAGGACGGGAGGAGACCACTGAAAACTCGATTATTGTACTCCCATCGGAAGGTTCACATGTATACAATGCTTATAACCACCAAAAACACAGATCAAGTTATAATTTTGGTTGCATGACTTTGACTGTTCTCAAATTATGTCCCTTTATAAATAGAAAAATTGCTGAATTAGATGTATATTTATAAGCAGGGGCATTCTTCTTTTATTTTAATTATAATTGGTATAAGCAATACAACAAATTATCAGCTGCTTTAACAAGAGCAAATAGTTGAATCAGGATTACTTTTCTTATCCATGAAAATTAATATTCTATTTTATTGAATCTGCAGTCAAATATATTGATTGTTTAAAGAAAGAAAGTTATTATTAATGTCCTGAATTTATTTTGCAGGTAAAAGTTTTTATATTCCCAGAAGGTACAAGAAATCATGAAGGAGCGATGCTTCCCTTTAAGAAAGGAGCTTTTCATTTATCTGTGAATGCACAGGTAAGAAAGTTATATTTAAAAGAGAAAAAGTAAGAAGTGTATGTTTTACGAAACAAACAAATACTCCACATGTGCCTTTTTAGCATTTTAATTTACAATGAAATATATTTACAAATTACAGTCTAAAAATTCATAAATTTTTTTTTTAATTTAAAGTCAATTTAAAGTCAGTCTGAGTGTACTCCAACAAAATATCCATCAGACCACAAATACAATGGGGGCCTTGAGCACCAGGTGGTCTTTGTATATTATCTACAGTACTCCCTAGACGGTTCACTCTTATGTTTTGAGGTGAAACACTGCTCATGGTGCAGTGCATTAACTCTGATCATAATTGATAATTATTGTGTGCTTTTCTGCCAAAGGTTGGTGGTTCTCTTAAGCTTCCTCAACTAATAAAAAACAGGTCACCCTGATATAGCCAAGGTTGTTAAGACACATAAAACACTAACAAACAAACAAACTCAAGAAAAAAAATTCTTTAATATATTTATGTTTCGCTATAATTCTACTTTGAATTAAAAAAAGATATGTTTTAGGAACTATTCTTAAGGTGTCAGACCACCAATTAAAAGTCCCTACATCTGTTCAACCAAATTTTGCAATTTTCACAGCTTTCTAAATATTTTACCTTATGTTTAACTTCATAGAAACCAGATATATCCTGAATTGTACATGTATCAGCTTTCAACATGCCAATTTTCAACATACCTTTAAAATCATGTAAGAAAGAAGAGGTCTCTGGAATAGAGGTACCACTTAAAATAACACCTGGTTTTCTGTAAATCTTAAATTAGTATACTATGGAGTGCATTAATCCTCAATGTTGAATGCAAACTCATAGGCAAGTAAATTTTGGCTCAAAATGGTCTAAATATCTTTCACCAAAAGTTTCATTTCTGTCAATTTGTTGGTTCGTTAAAGTAAACAATGACAAAAAATGCACTATTTTTTGTCCGAGTAGGCCTACTTTCACATACGTTCTAAATTGGAGGGATTAATTGGTGATCTGACACCGAAACAACACAAATAATGCTCCACTTAGTCTTATCACTTTGTGTGGGAAAATAGAACCATAATATAATCATAACATAAAACCATTACATGGACTTGACAAAACCCATATACAACAGAACAGCTGTTCATCCCATATGTGCCAAAGACATTAAGCTAATGAATAACATTTTTATTCCATAGGTCCCTATAGTACCAGTAGTCATATCATCATATACAGATTTCTACAGCAAAAGAGAAAAGAAATTTGGAACAGGTTTGAAATTTGATGTCTTCCTTATTATTCAAGAGATACAAAAATGCTTGTTCGATCTGATAAGATTAAAGAAACATAAGTGTATAAAAGCTGCTTCAAAAAAATGTACAAACAGACAATGAAAGGAGGTAAAGCATGGGTTAACACAGGATGATATTCCACTGATCTATTGTAAATTCAGAAATTATTGCGATGTTTTTATTATTGCGTAAAAATGTGACAGGGTTATAATCGCAATTCTAATATGACGTGCTTCTTTAGCTTTGTAAACAACACTGTGATAAAATTCTCGATAAAATATACTTAGCGCAGACTCAGAGATATGCATAATAATGGCTGTTACAATATCCTTCCCACGTAAATCTACATGTATTGGAACCTATTTGCAGATCCTTTGCCGATTTTATTGTTTTAAAAAGTGCAGTTAAAAAAGACAAAATAACTTTCATTCTTATTCGTATGCATAATAAAAAAAAAGTTATGCACAATAGCTCGGAGAAATAAACAAAATAAAAATGAAATAAAATTCCACGAAAGTCTATTAATCTTTTTGGCGCATTTAAGTCATTTCAAAACATGACGTCATACAAATGAAACAGCTAAACTTGAAAGTTTTCTGTTACGTGAACCATCGGAATTCGTATGATATTGTATTAAAACTGATTTTTTGAGGTAGGTTTTGTTTTATTTTCTATTCTATTGCATTATTCGCATATTTACCCATTTCAGCAAGTCAACATGGCAGCTCCTTAGTTACAAAATGTCAACTTTTGATTTGACGGAAGCTTACGAGAAAAACATGTAAATTAAAAATGACAAATGTTGGGTTTGAGAACTTAAAGAATTAAAAAGTTTTTTTCTAGCAGTTATTCTCGAAATAACCTACGCAAGTTACATATTTATAAAGATATTTGAGCTTTATTTAACAGGGAGTAAAAAGAACAGCTACATACACAGCATACCCACCCTCGCTTCAGTTTTTTAATGACCGTATTTGTCCTATTAGAATCGAAATAATTCATGGAAGCCATAGATTGTTGGAAATTTACAAATGGCCTGGGCCGTGATATTTGTTAATTTTATCCTTTGCTAACGCTCAGGATAAAATTCGAATATCACGGCCCAGGCCATGTGTAAATTTCCAACAATCTATGGCTTCCATGAATTATTTCTTAATTATTTAAATTTGCATTTTGAAATTTTTTATAAAAATTAAACAGGATATATCTCAATATCGCAAAAATTAAAATCACATTATAGTCTAAATGGACAAAATCTCAACAATAAATGCACTCAATAATTTCTGAATTTACAGTATACTAAAAAGAAGAGGTTTTAATTCTCAAAAACCTAGTTACAACTCCCACGTTTTCATTTGCCTGTCCTAAGTCAGAAAGCTCATCTGCAGTTTAAAAAAGTTACAACATTATTTGTTTGTCCTTAAGCTTTCATTTGAAATAGAATTAACCAAATGTTTTAGTTTTTGACAAAGTAACAGCTATGTCTAGGAACTATTTGGTTTAAGATATGTACCTCTTTCTTGTAATTTGTGTGTGTCAGTGTCAGAATTAGTGATTCTATTCCTTTATGGAATAAGGTTTTTTATGAAAGATCTCTGATAGTAACTAACGTTGATTCACAATTCTCCTTTATTCTGGAGGATTTAGACCTTGACATTTGAAATTAAAACTTGTAGACTAGATTCTGACTACTTTTTTTTTTTTTTTGCAGGGGGGGGGTCCTTCTTTCTCATTATTTATGTTTCCCACATCTATTATTCATGTTTTGACAATGTGTTATAATGTTAATATATATTTACAGGTAAATTCATTGTCACATGCCTGCCAAAGTTATCAACAAAAGGCCTAACAGAAGAAGACGTCCCAAAACTTGCAGACTACATCAGGAAACAAATGTTAGACTGTTTTAATCAGACTTCATTAGAAACAACACAGTCAAAACTTGCCAATCATTAATTGTTACGGAAACAAATAAAAAATCCTGCATCGAAAGTATATTGTAAATTTCGAAAAGTGCTTAAATTTTTGTTATGTATGAACTTTTTTGTTATATACAATGTCACAGGAGTGACGACCATGTAAGGAAGTTAAGTTTTTCAGGTATTTTACATGGATAAACTCTTATATTTTAATTTTTTTCCCTTACAGAGTTGAGGGGACTATTACAGTTGCCTAACATCTTCCTGCTTACTAAGTTCTATTTCAGTATGTGGTCTATAATGTGATAATTAGGTTATTGGTGAATCTATATAAGTATGACAGCCTTCTGCATACAGTAATCTGTCTTACTTTATCTCCATTATTGAAATACATTAAGTTCTGTGTCCAATCTTTAAATAGCGAATACATGAATCCATATTAAGGTGGTACCCAACACCTTAACTAAAATTAATTAGGCTCATTTAATTTTCATAAAATTTTGACAAAGTATTTACTTTGACCCTTTGACAAAAATATAAAAATTTCAAAAAATTTTAACCAACCGTTTTATCAGAAAAAATACACTGGTTATATAGCATCGAGAAGCTTAATATTCCCTAAACAACACAACGTAATTAAAACGTTTAGCTGACTTTACAGAGTTATCTCCCTGTAGTGTTAGGTACCACCTTAATGAGTATTTGAGTTCAGATCTCATATACATTGGTGTACTACTTATCCTCCTACAATGTAAAACCTGCATATTTAGGGCTATAGCAGCATTAAACAAAATGGAAGTTACTCTGAACTACATGCTTCATTGACTTATATTAAGTTTATCTGTTTTCAGATCTAAGATACAAACTAACCTACAATCATTTTATTTGGTGAAAGGATGCATCTAGGAGAAAAAAGCAGACTTTTAAAAGAATTTAAACAGGTCACTCTGATCTACATTGTATGCTTCATTGACTTATTTATAAAATGATCAGTTCTATGATACCACTCTTCTATAACATGTTTTAATTATTATATATTAAAGTCATATGAAACCTCAAATTAAGAATAATTATGCATATGTTTTTTTATAACTAAATGGATAGTTTTCATTATACAACTTATGTACATATACTTTTTTCTGAGGAAAATTCTTTAATTTGTCCACATTTAGAAGAAGTTTACTTATTTTTCATTGCTCGTTTCAAGGAAGCAATTCGCCGACATGTTTTCCGTATGCATAGTGACCTTAACGTGACCCTCCTTGTAAAAATCTGGTGATCGCAATACGCATGGATCTGTCATTAAAATAAGCAATTATCTGATAAAATCGTGCACAGAGGACTAAGTTTATGATATATACATGCATTGGTTCAAGAATTGGATAAACATTATTTTTCACCAGTCACTCGTTTCATATGACTTTAAGTTTCATAAACCTAAATTTGGAAGAAGGCAAACTTTGTATTTGCAGAATATCTATGCTATTAATTTTTTCCCCCTTTTTTCAAAGCCATGGCTCATATTAATGATATTACATCAGGGTAATTTTCTTTTCAATTTTTTTTTATAAATGATAGATTCATTTCTTGAGTTTCAGTTTTGCATTGTATAGTATTAATTCAAGGTGGTCTACAAACTAGAGGTGCAGATAATGGGAGATAACTTAGAATGTTGTCATATTATTTTTAAAAAAAATGAAATAGAAAAGTCAGTGCTTGTATTGTCTATTTGACTTCTATATATTTGTAGTGAAAAAATTCTTAAAAATCTATTTTTCTAAATCAATATATATGTTCTTTATGTATGTTAATATATAATGTATATCACCTGACTATTAATTTCATCACTTTGGTCTATAATCTGATTATCAGATAAGTCTCCCATTAGGTCTTCATGTTACATTTTATTTTTTGAAGTGTTGATATACCTGATAAAGTTAGTTTAAATAGTGTAACAGCTAACAATTAAAACAAAAACAGCATACATTTGCTCTGAATGTTTGTTTTTAAAGAAATTTATTCTGCATATATATAGAATTCAAATGGACAATATTGTGTTCATTTAATCAAACTTCAATACAAATTGGCATTTTCAATTACATCTTATTTAGGAAACTTTTACAAACTGTTCTTTGTATGAAAATTCATATGATTGGAATATTGTATTAATGCAAAATTTTAAGAGTGAAGTTCGTTCGTTCAATTACAGGAACTAAAGCTTCTCTTTTGAAAGGAATATTTTCTCAAATAAAAATATCAATTACAGCCTCAAGATTAAATTTATAATTTTTCAGGTGAAACTATAAAATCAAATATGGTGCTCAAAACTTCATCAAATATTTGAGAAGGAAAGCTAAGGTGCGTATTGATGAGAAATATAAGGGAGGAAGACTTTCACACTTGAATCTACATATTGATTCCTGCATTTATGTCTTGTAAAGACTTTTTTTAATGTGTGAAATGCTTTTATATATACAGAAAGTTTTTTGTTAGCTTATTTTGTTAAACCTATAGACTGTTATATGTTTTGAATTCATACATACATGTATTTTGTTATCTCTAACTTTGCAGTAATTTCTTTTTGTATAACCCCTAACGTTTCAATTTCAACTGCTTAAATCTGTTCATACTGTATTAGGGATGTTTAAAAAAATAAAGGTGTTGAAATATAGTTTGCTCAGGTAAACTTCAGGTAATCTTTACATTCCAAGTGCATTTGTTTACCTCAGCAAATTTTATTTCAACAGTTTACTGTTCCCTTTTAGATGTAATACCACCAAATCAAAGTATGTCACATCTGGTTGCATATGAAAAAGGGTTAAAAAAATTCCCTTGAATTCAACAGTTGCAGGGAATTAATCCTAAATTTCATTGCAGTAAAGAGTATACATCTTGGTTGTTTCAAAGCACCATTTTTTTTATTTGGAGTTTCTGTATAATGTTTAAGGAACTTTAGGTTACATGGTTACTAAAGCTTGTTCACATCCAAAAAGGAATGAACATTTTATCGGTTAACTTTCAGTGATGGTTATTATTATCTTATATGAAATGAAAAGTTATGTGAAATTTTGCCTGTAGTACTGGACAGGATAAAACTTTACTAATACCAAGTATTTCTTTATTGGAAACAAAAATGAATTCGGCACATTTTTTTGCATTCAGAGAGAGAATGTTGGGAAACTCAAGCTGATATCTGATAGTTGAGGCCTATGCATAATATTTGATATTTTCACTATTTTTATAGTTCCATGAAATGCAAAATTAAATCAGTAATGCAGTATTGGTAAATAAATTGTTTTCTGGACCTTTTAATTCAGAAAGTTTTACAATGTTTGTATTAACACAATAGAATAAATTACATTTATGTCCACTTGTATTGACAATCTGCATGAAATAATTAACACATTATTTTCAAAATTTGTATTATTTTTAGATATCTGAAAACCTTGTTATGAACAAGGAAAAATTGTCTTTATATATTTATTGTAAAACTTAAGATACCAGCAGACTAATTGTTTTCTTTTTTCAGACAAGAATTTATGATAATGTTGCTTGTTGCTGTAGAACCTTTACCACATTCTTTTGTGTTGTCAACTGTTAAATGGCAAATATTAGTGCCTTATAAAGAAAGACTTGAATGACATTTTTGTAGATAGAATTTAGAATTTTTACATCATTTTATATTTTTGTCATACACATGAAGCACATAACCAGAATTAATGATAAAATCAATCAGTATTGCTCAAGTGGTCATAAGTTTCAGTGGATCCATTTTTATTTGTGGTATGAATTTTGAGAGTTAATATGAACAATGAATTTAAATGTTGGAACAAAGTACAACTTTTCTGACTTGTATTTAAACTTTTCTGACTTGTATTTAAACTTTTCTGATTTGTATTTAAACTTTTCTGACTTGTATTTAAACTTTAGTAAAACCATGAAATCTAATATTGAAGAAAATACAATTTTTCCTTAATTCATAAAATATTTGTACCCCCGAAAATATATGTGAATCTGCAGTATTTTTAACCAGCTAATTTTTGCTGGCTAGTTATTCACAAGACTTTCTAGAGTGGAAAAAATATGCAAATTTAAATTGTTACAGATGCATCAAACATGATTCTTCCTTTATACATTGTATAAGTATATGAATTAGATTTTTAAAAATGGTATATTTGTTTTCTGCTCAAGTCAGTGTGACACTTGTGATAGACCAATGATATTTAATATATCAGTTAATATCTGTTTGACAACTATGTTGGCCCTTGTCCATTAGTACATGGTCCTGTGAATTTAAACTAATTAGAAATTTTCTTACTGTCTGAACATCTCGGTTTGTCTACATGTTTGTGGCCCTGTTCACTTGATTGTTGTCCAGCAACTGAATTATTAAAAAAGCTATGTAGCTGTCCATCAGATTGTCGTTTTCTGATTTTTATGGTGACAGGCAAGACATATCTATGTGACAGCAGTCAATTTTATTGAATACAATTTGAATTTCAATCCAATATAATATTTATGTATTATATTTATCCTACAGTTTCTAAAACTATGTCACACTCTACAGCAATGCCTTTGGTTTTGCTTAAATCTTCAAAGTTTGTGTACTCACTTAGTTGTGGTTTAAATAGGCCAAGTATTATTCAATCATACTCATATTTTCTTTTTTTTTCCTTACTTTTACTTTTTTCCTAATAATCTAAGGGTGAAGGGTTTTTATCTTTCTTTTGTTGTCTTTTTCTATTTTGCTACTGTTAATACACATATACATGTAGTACTAAATTGGTGCTCATTAAATAACATGTGACAACACTGATAATGATCAAGGGCTGATCCGGGGTTAAAGGAAGAATGGGAGGGGAGGGCGTAAAAATAACTGAATCTAGCAATTTGAATAATTGACAACTCTTTTTTTATTTTTATCAGAGTGAATTATTATGCATGCCCACTTGGCCCTTACCTGAATTTGCCCCTGAGTATGTTGAAGCTATATTGTAATGGTTGATTAGAATCCATAACTAATTGAAGACAGGGGCAATGGAAAATACTGTTGAATGGGCTGGGCAAGCATTTTATCTAGTGAAAAATAAAGGTGAAATAGAAATGAGATATGCCAAGTATATAATAACTTTTAACTAATTCTAAATGGTGTTTACAGATTACCATATAAAAAATAATTATCTCCAAAACCTAATCAAGTTCTGTCTTTTACTATTGAAACTTACGCATAAACCACATGTTTCCTGTAACTGTTCAACTATGGGTTTTTGGGTCAGGATAGCTTTTCTAAAAAAAAAAACTTTACTCAAATCTTTTTTTGAGATATTTTGATTTTAACAAAAATTTAAAAAGTGACATAATTTTTATTTAGCTTCTGATGATTTTCTTGTTTTGACCAATTTGTCAGCTGTCAAATTTATTATGTGGGTGAAGAAATTCTTATTTACATCTGCAAGCAAATGTTTAGATGCTAGAATTCGTGTGAATATGTGTGTGCTACTATTGATAATTGTGCTATTGAAATGTGTGCAATGTAAAAGATAGCATTGCTATATTGTGAAAAATAAAAAAAATTAAACAGAATGCTATACACAGATTTATTTACTGGCCAATTACTTTTGAAAACCAGAATGTCCAAGGGATCTTGTTATATCAAACAACGATTTTCAAATTTAGAATTCATTAGAAATGATTTGTGAAGGTAATGTAGTTAGTCAAATTAGGAAAGTTAAAAGCCTCAGTTGAACTTTAAAAAGTTTAATACAGAAGCATTTTAATTAATGATAAAAGGTTTAAGATTTATGTTTATCACTAAAGATATTCTTCATATATAAAAACTTGGTTAAAGTTTTTGGTCAAGGTAGTTTTTGATGAAGTTGAAGTCCAATCGACTTCAAACTTTGTACACATGTTCCCTATGATATGATCTTTCTAATTTTAATGCCAAATTAGAGTTTTTACCCCAATTTCACGGTCCACCGAATATGGAAAATGATAGTGCGAGTGGGGCATTCGTGTACTGAGGACACATTCTTGTTAATATATGACAGAGTTGTCTTATATTTTCTATAAACAAAGTATATAGTTATTTTATTGCTTCTCAAATAGGTCACATATAAGCAAAGACAGGTCCTCTAGGAGTTAGAATAATGTATTTGGTAAGGTGTCATGTCTCCCTGTGGACTATTTCCTTTTTACAAGCACATTAAATATTCAGCTCAGTTTGTCAATCTGATACATTGTACACAGTAATGCTAATATTCATTTCAAAACAACATGTTCTCATTTCTTTATATTCAAGTGATATTTGGTAGTTACCAGGTAACCAGCTATTACAAATTCAGCTCAGTTTGTCAATCTGATACACAGTAATGCTAATATTCATATTAAAACAACATGTTCTCATTTCTTTATATTCAAGTGATATTTGGTAGTTACCAGGTAACCAGCTATTACAAATTCAGCTCAGTTTGTCAATCTGATACACAGTAATACTTATATTCATTTCAAAACAACATATTCTCATTTCTTTATATTCATGTGATATTTAATGACTAGCTTATACAAATTTAACTCAGTGTGCCAATCTAACACACTAGGATTTATATTGATATCAAATCAACATGATTTTGTCCTGATATTCGTGTAATATTTGCCACTGGAGTTTAAACACAAGTTATCCATCCCTTAATGTTTTATAAAGATAAATTAGTATTGCAAATGATCATCTGTATTAAGGTATATTAATTGAAAAGAATGGATTTGATGTAAAATATACTTGGCGTGCAATTTCCACGGGCACATGAAAAAGTCAACAGCCAAGTCTGCAACATGGAGCAAATACGGTCCCTATACTATTTGATCGAATTTGTTGACTAGATGTCGATCACACTACATTATTACATCAAAACACAACTGGATATACGAGTGTTTATTATAAGTGAAAAATGGTAAACATTTAACACTGGATATATCTTGAAGATCATGTAAGTAGTAATAATATATAAATGATAGCGCAGGCGCCACAGTTCCTTAGTAACTAACAAAGCTTGAGCCCGATTCCCTACCAACGTAGCTGGGCGCCCTAGCTTTTATTGAAGAATGATGATCTCTTAGAGGAGCCCGTAGCCCATAAATGTATAATTATAAAACATAAAAGGTAAAATCACAAAAATACTGAACTCCGAGGAAAATTCAAAGCGGAAAGTCCCCAATCAAATGGCACTTGGTACAGGCATTTTCAAATGTAGAAAATGGTGAATTGAATCTGATTTTATAGTGCTAACCCTATATATAACCGTATGACAGTCGCATCAAATTCCGTTATTTTTACAACAATGCGTGAACAAAACAGACATAATCGGTAAAAATATGGTTACAACAGTCATCACTGTGATACAATCTCAAAACAAACATTTACAAAAAAGGCACAAAAGCAATGAACAGTTTTCTAAACTGTATAAAATTAATATATTTGAAAAAAATAAATTGCATTCAAAAAATTACAAGCGCATTAATTGAGATTTTCTGTCCTGTGACCTTTTTCAAGTGTTTTACGACTTTCTTACTTAGCCTGTTATGTGGAGCATGTAGCACAAAGATAAAATTGCGATGGAGCCCAAACCCAGAGTCTTTGTTATAGCCCAAAATTACATTACAGAAAGAAAAAGTGTTAAAAGATACCAAATGACAATCAAATACCACGACTGGAAGAAAACAGACAACATGGATACAAAGGATGAAAAGACAAACTATTTAAACATCAGTCTAGAAAACTATAGATTGAGCAACACGAACCCCAACAAAAAACGGGGTTAACTTATGTGTTCTAAAATAGACAACAATTCCTGCTTCATTTGGGGGTATCCGTCCTGTAGCTCCTGCAGGTAGTGTACGTATTGTAAGGTGTTTCAATTCGTTCAAGTAACAGCATCATTTGCAAATGAAACAAAGTGAATATTCGTCGCCAGGCAAGGAGGATATGTGCATGCAATTAAAAATTCATATCCAGTAAATGCTAGTTTTCGTCGGATAAAAATTAGACAATTATATATGGATGATTAAGAGGGATTAAGATGGATTGGCGTATTATAGAACTACATGGTGCCAGAACTGGCGTCAGTGTGTGGTCAATCAATAGCCACAAGACTGAACAATAATAACTAGTTGAAATTATGGAAATGTTTGTCGATTAATACACAGTTTATACGACTGCAAACATGTTATCTTTTATGATTAAAAATATCTGTTTAATCTTATTATTATAATGCTTAAAATGGCTTAAATGGTGGTCTGCAGTTTAAAGTATATATGGTCACCCCGACTTCCAATCGTCCAAACGACGCAGAGGCGTCGATGTAACCATGAAAGTATTAACATAATATAATACGTCCACAGGCACTTGTCTCAGAAAAGAATTTCATATATACCTTTATATTATAATAAGGTATATATTTTTCTGAGACAAGTGCCTGTGAATACGTCCATGATGATACATATATAATAAGGCACAAAATTCGCACCATAACTCAGTTACCTTGTTTTGTAACCCCCATTGACATAATGGTTACATTGGTTACATTGGTTACACTCACACAAACTATCATAAATCATCATATTCAAAAATTCGCAAATCCTGGTACATTTGTAACCTCCATTGACCTAATGGTTACATTGGTTACACTGTGTTATCAGACGAACCAAGGTGCCAGATGACAATTTGTATCTCAGTGGCGGATCCAGTACTTTTTATTTACTGACCTAAAAGGGGGCACCAGTCATGCTTCAGTGATTCCCTATATAATCAACCATTTTCCCCCACCACCCCCTGGATCCACCTATATGTATATATTCCCCTATTATAAACAAACCAGTTGTCCCTTATTGGTATTGATTAAGAAACCAGAAATATCATGAAAATGTTTACCTTATAATTAGTCTGCAGATCACTAATTGATAACTTATTATATAGATCATCAGCACTTAACTACGGGCCTATATATATTACAGAACAACCCGTATAAACATTACCGTTTATGGACCACATTATATAGAATCATTATTAACAGTGGCGGATCCAGAACTTTTCCTACAGGGGGGGGGGGGGCGCTGACTGACCTAAAGGGGTGGGCGCCCCAGTCATGCTTCAATGATTCCCTATATAATCAACCAAATTTTTGCCACGAAAATATTCGATAGAGCAAGCATTCAAACGCAATGTCATGCAATTCTATACCCAAATACAGCACACTGAATACTATTGCTTCTGTTAGCCTTGCCAGTTCGGACTTGCAGTTGTTAGAAATCATGGCTTTTTCTGCCCTGTGTCGCCTTAAAACATGGAACAGGTGAACAATCCATGCAGTGGCGTAGCTAGGCCATTTTTAAGATCTTTTAAGTGTACGCCCGAACCTCGGCAAGGGGTCTGCGGGCCCCATCGTGTCCAGGTCATATCACCTGTTTGTAGTGGGTTCGAGGGGCAAAGCCCCTCTGAAGTGAACGAGTTATCAAGAATGAGATACCATTTCTGTCAATAAAAACTCACCAATAGCAACATACTTTAGAGTCTATTTTGTTTATCTTTTATGTTTAATTTATTCATTGTGTTGATTTGGATTTAGAGAAAATGTCCAAACCAGTTACTCTAAATATGTTTAAAAGGAGTCATGGGGTAAAGCAATCACTCAATCAAGACCCCTTTTCATGTGCAAATTTCGTTAATGGACATGAAATAATTAATTTTGATAGTTTTCGGGTGTCTTATGAAAATTCGTAAAGGTTTCCGTTGAACCCTAGATCTCGCCTAAGCTTATGATTGCTTCCGCAAAAAATAATCCATTTATCAGTCTATTCCAGGATTTAAGAATATTAAACATTTTCTTTAGATATTTTTTCATGATCTTCTTCTGCCAAAGTTTCGTGGCAATCTATGAAGGTTTAAAAAATAATCATTTAAAGTATTAAACAGATCGTCTGTTAGTTGCGAAAAGATAAGTCCGTAAACTGAAAAATTAAAACAAAAACACTTTTAAAATTTTGGTTCAGACATTAATCATAAAAAAGCTTCTGTTAAGTTTCATAAAATTCGATGAAGGTTAGACAATGTAATTGATGTGTAGCAAAAAACCCTGACTGTATCTACTTGTTAACTGCAAAAAGAAATTCCTTTCATCAGTAAATACGGTAAAATTAAATATATATCCAACTGCCGTAAAATTTCATGGATAGTTGGCAGTCATTGATATCTAAAAAAAACTTTTCACAACATGCTGAACCAAGATGTTGACGCTACCAGAAATTTAGGATTGCTATGTCTCGCTTTCGAGACTAAAAAGTTGCAGACTCGACAAAAATGCAAATCTAAACAGGTAATGAATAGCTTTAAACAAAGGGAAAGTACTTAGAATACACAGTAGATTCAGACTTTGACAGAAAATGAACAAATGAATAATACGATACCTTTTGATTGAAAATTAAATTTCGTCACTTTTATTTGCAATTATACAAGCCACTGAAGAAAGATATGCAAGGCTTATAAATTGACTTTAACCAGTTCTTCTTATTGTATTGAGCGGATGAAAATATTCTTTTTACCAAAATTCAAGTGTACGCCCGGGCGCTTTGACGTAAATGTAGCTACGCGCCTGCAATCATCGGACGGAAAGCAGCTTGTGTAGTCTCTCTATGCTACACATACATCTACATAAAAATCAGAATGTTGCCGTAACAGATAGAAAACTCAGGGTCAAAATTCATAGAACAGAAAAGGGGCAGTGGCAAATATTTCATGTATATTTTGAACACCGAGAGAATTACCCCGGCACCCTTTGCCAAAAAAAACCCCAAACTTTCTTTTTTCTTATTTGTGCCTTCGGACTTTATGTTCTTTCCATATTCGGTATTTTTTCAAATCCAAGCTCCACGTGGTAAAAATCACGTGATGCAGGAATATAGTATCTTGGAGTTGGGCTAATTCTTTCTTTTCGGGAAGGGACTCCAAGCAAACAATTAACATGCATGTGTATAACGGCACTGTAGATTTTCGTATTAAATAAAGAAAGTTGCCGATCCGGTACATGAATAGATTTGGTTAGAAAGCAAGGTTTTAATTTTAATTACATTGGAAAGCTTAATTCGAGGGTTAAACATAGAGAGCACAAAAAAGGGGGGAGGTGTCAGTCCATAGGGAATATTTTTTATCTTATGAACTGTACATTTGAAAGGTTTATTATTTTTTTTAATTTAATTAAAAAAGAGAAAAACAAATATAAGACAACTTGAATTGTGAATGGTCTTTCTTCCTTTCTCTTGAATATTGAATGCATATAAGTGTTAATAGATGGGATTCGACCAGGCACAGAAAAATCCCTTTAGCATTTGACAAAGCCTAACCGAATAAAACTTTCAGTGTAAATAAACTGTGTTACGCTATAATAATTTGAATTTGATAATTAAAGTTTTGTTAAGTATGCATTTTCATTTTAAGGTTTGAAAATTGTGTCTCTGAAATGAAGTAAAATAGCTCCATTTGAACAGCCAAAAATCGTGATAAACCATCAAAGAAAATAACTCCCCCCACCCCCACGTCAAGATCCGTCAAAAAAGCGCATTTTATTTACTCTTATTTTATGTCTTTTAGCCAAAAAAGGTCCAAAAAATTATTACATCATAGTACTTTCCAAAATCTAGGATCGGCCCCTCCAGAATCTTGTAAGCTTATTGTACTTATGAGATCTTAATTATTGACAGTGCATATCAACTGAGAAAATTATAATATAAAGGAAATATATTATTCTCGATATCATATAATCGATAATTAGACAGTTTTTTGGAAAGTAAGCAGTGAGTGCAAGAGGGGAAATAACTTTGAAAACCATTTGGATTGTGGGTAATGACATCACGCTCATTTACATATTCATAGTGTTCGCCATTTTGGTAGATCAATTTTGACGCTACCAAATAATCAATCCACGCATTATCAACAACCATCCGTTAATTTAGGAGAATCCTTAAGGATTGTTTATCTCTTTAAAACATCACCCACTAGAACGGACCCGTGTAAGTAGCCCAAAAATGCATGTTTGGTACATTTTCCGTTCAGATGCACTGGATGCATCTTTGTTGCCTCCATGATAATGAATCATTATTCCCTTTCTACGATATGCACTCATGCAAAATTTGTTGTAGACGCATGAGTAAAAAGTTCAGAATATTAAGAATGAAAAAAGTTGTCAATGCACATTCAAAGCTATAAGAAATATTCAAATTGGTCATCAGACTTTGTTATAATTTGTAATTACGACTCTTGTGAAAACATGTCCGCCGATCGTCTATTGTGTCTTCAGACGAACAGTGTGCATACCAGACACTGAGACAGCAACATTTGATGTATAAAATTTTTATTTTATGGCTAATATAGTGCGTTCGCTGTGAACATATATTTTTTTAAATAAGGGATCAAAAGTTGAAGACCCGGCACCTAACTGTTAACAATTTCATACAGGCCCATTGTCTTGATTGCTTTCAATTTTGATTGCATTTACTATAACCATTCTTTTAAGAAGTCTTTAAGTCTGTGCACCATTCCTGGTTTATGACTGACATTTAGTCAGATGACCAGTTAAGCTTAAAATTGCATTTTAGAAAAGGAGTTAATAAATTTTTTAGACAGGATCCCGACTGCTGTCTGGTGTATCAACGCACCAAAGACTTTTGACTTCACTTCTTTCAACTGATAAAACAAATGATCAGATAATATTGTGTGGACAAATTCATAAAATTTTTTTTATTTTATAAAATCTTTTGAATGTATGGTTTCACTCAAAGATCTTTTGTAATTGGTGCCAAAATTGCTGTTTTGAGAGTTCTTCAGATGTCCAGTGATTTCGTGCAAGCCTTCTTATAAAAGACTTATTTTGAATGTGGAAACAAATTATGCTACAAAATATTGTTGAACCAAATAGAATGCAAAGGATGCTGAGCTAGATTTATTTCAATTTGATTAAATTTGAGATCAACACACCTTATCGCTATTTGATCGCCGTTACTGGTTATCACAAAAGTTCCCGTAAAATTTTGACATAATAGAATATATCTGAAGCCACAATGGAAAACTGATTGCTGTATGATGTCAAAAGTTCACGCAATAATTTTTCTCTTTGTTAGATCACACGGTTCGTTCATAGGGTACGGTGACTGAAGATCTTCAATGAATTGTCAGGCAAAATGTCATCGTTCTCGGGGATAGGAGGAAAGAATGACAAGAGCAAGGGCAAGTTCACTGCAATCAACTTAAATAATTATTTTCAAGGGAAACCTACTGCACCAGCAAAAAATTCAGGTAAGAACAGTTTATTATTATAATTATATGGCTAGTTTTGCTTCATTTAACTTGATCCAGTGAAAAAATGTCTACTATACATGTATGTTTTCTTGTCATTACACCCTTTCCTTAATAGGCAAACTAGGACATAACTATATGGTATTTCAAATTCTTTTAGAAATTTCTTAATCTGAATCTGAATTTTGAAAAATGGTACATCTTGCACTTTACTTAACGTCCAGAGATACAATAAAAAAAAAATGTGAACCAGATTGAAACACATCAAAGAAATATTTTTCCATTGCAGTACCACGACAGCATGGGTTACAAAGCTTGGGAAAAGTGGGTAATGTGCGGCGTATGCCGCCTCCGGCTAATTTACCAAGTTTGAAAAGTGAAAATCTAGGAAACGATCCGAACGTTAATTTAGTACCAACTGGAGGATCAGGTAAGTAAATCTATAACAATAAACCTTTCACTTTACAAATATCTCTTTTCTTTTCCTTTTTTCTACATGTACATAAGTGACAGTTACAGAGCATAAAATTTTAAATTGAAAGAAAAATTTAAAAGGTCTTACGACTTATGTTGCTCTTTTAAAGTACAAAATTCCATATTTATATGTAACAGATATTACAAATAAAGTCGACTATGAAAGTAATAATGGTGTTTTCAAGTTAAAAATGTTGACCAACATATTTGAACTACTTTTGGCTAATTGAAAACATCAGGGACTGAGGCTACTCGGAAATGTTAAAAATAATTGCATTTCAGAGTTAAAATTCTAATGCATGCGCAATGCTAAGAGAAGTAAAATTGTTGTTTGATATATCATCTGTAAATTTTATACAACCGTAAACATTGAAAATCTTTTGGTCGTATATTGGTATGACGTTGGTGTCGGCGTCGTCTGAAGACATTTGGTTTTCGCACTATAACCTTAGTAAAAGTAAATAGAAATCTATGAAATTTAAACACAAGGTTTATGACCATAAAAGGAAGGTTGGGATTGATTTTGGTAGTTTTGGTCCCAACAGTTTAGGAATTAGTTTTTGCACAATAACTTTAGTATAAGTAAACAGTAATCTTTGAAATTTTAACATAAATCCAAATCCAACTATGTATTTAGAATCTTAATTTTTGGTCCTGTTTTCAAATTGGTCTACATTAAGGTCCAAAATTAAAATAAGTATGATTTTAACAAAAAATGAATTCTTTGATATGCTGAATCTAAACATGTACTTAGATTTTTTTTATGGGCCCAGTTTTCAAGTTGGTCCAAATCGGGGTCCAAAATTAAACTTTGTTTGATTTCAACAAAAATTGAATATATGGGGTTCTTCAATATGCTGAATCTAACCATGTATTTAGATTTTTAATATTTGGGCCCAGTTATCAAATTGGTCCACATTGAGGTCTAAAGGGTTTTAAATTGAACATTATTTGATTTCATCAAAAATTGAATTCTTGGGGTTCTATGATATGCTGAATCTAACCATGTATTTAGGTTTTGGATATTGGACCATAATAGGTAAATGTCCAATTTAAAAATTTTAAGTTAAAGTTCTTGGGTCATTCTGTGTCAGAAACCTATGTTGTGTCAACTATTTATTCACGATTAAAATTTAGAGCTGTATCAAGCTTAAATGTTGTGTCCAATTGTTCAGGGTTCAACCTCTGCGGTCGTATAAAGCTGTGCCCGGCAGAGCATCTGGTTTTTAATCAAAATGCATTATACAAATTTGAGAAATAATTCTAGAAATTGAAAATGAGCGCTCTCTTCTTGGTTAAAAAACTTATGATTGAAACATAAACAAGCATAGTGCAATGACATCTATTTTTTCTTGTAATATATAATTATCGTCTAATTTGTGGTAAATTAAGGTGGATTACCATAATTTGGTAATCTTGCTACAGGAATAATGGTCTTCTACATACATATTTTTGTGCATAGTTGGGTCTAAAAATATTAATTGCTTGCAGGATGGGGCAACAAGGAAGACGAGAAGAAGACACCAACAACAACTACAACCACCACCACTACCACCAATCAGCAGCAACAGCAGCCGCAGCAGCCGGCTACAACAGCACCATCGGGGCAAACTGTCAAGGTAAATTAATAATTGATTGTAAAGAAAAAATGTGATTTAGAATCACTATCAATGAAGTGGGGATATGGGAGGCACACAAATAAGCTGTTTTTTTTTGCATTTTCCTAAGATAATTTTTTTGTAAATTTTATATTATGGTGTGTGCAGTCTATATATAAGTGCCTTCCATGCCCCTCGTGCATTTATGTCTGAGACATTAAGAATTTTTCACCAAAGTTTGAAAAAAAAGATACTACCAATTTTGTATATGACTTCTTAGTACAACAGTTATCAAGCAAGTGCTTTGAAATGTATATTGCAGTTGTTAACATGCTTTTAAGGAGTTTTCCACTAGTTTTCACCTTTTTTATACACATTTTCATCAAAATTTTTTAAATTACTTTTTTTTTTTAACTGTCAAGAAGAAATCTCTAATTGCAGTCTTGCGCAATAGCAAGAAATCTTTAATTGAACAATTGCACAGTATTGCACATTATTTAAATTTTTTTAGATCGTTGACCACATTTATTTTGTGTCAGAAACATATGTAAAAAATTTGATCACAACCTAAATTCAGACCGTATCAAGTTTGAATATTGTGTCCAAACTTGCCCTAACTGTTAAGGGTTTAACCTCTGCATTTACACCAGGCTGTGCTCAGCATGGTTAGATAATTAATGGGAACAAACATATTTAGATAATTGATCAGTCGCTTTGGCTTTTATCAGAATAAATTATGAAAGGTGCATTTGAATTTCAGACAACTGTTGCTGGGGGCACGGCAACAACAAGTACAAGTACACCAACACCTACACCGACAGGATCCAGTTCTGCATCAGGGGGCAAGCCATCATGGAGCAGTGTAACTGTTGGGGACACAGCAAGGGGCAAAAATGTTGTCGGTCAACAGTCGCCATTATTTCAAGACGAATTTCCAACTCTAAAATCTGCTGGAGAAGAAAAACCAAAAGATGTCAAAAAGGAAGAAGACAAGGATACACAATATGGACCAGGGCCAAGTTTGCGACCACAAAGTAAGCTAATCAAAGTGAAATAAAGTGTGGTTCTGGTGACTACAAATTCATTATGTTCTCTTTTCTAGAAAATTTGGGAATGAATTGTAAATCTTCATTGTCTTGTAAATCATAAAATATTCAAGAAAAGAGTTGTGAGTTGTCTTATTTAACTACAAAGTACAATAACGACCAAGTATACACTCAAAGATTTTCTTGTATCAAATGTTTAAATTTTTTACTCTTATCATTTGTATGTCCCAAAACTGATTTCTGTTCTCTTACTTCAGTGACAAATATTATGAAACTTAGACAATGCTTCTTACGACAAAATTGTGGATGGGAACAAAACATATTTAGCCACAAGTGGACTCATTAAATATTGAAAATTAGACAAAGGGTATCATTTCATCAACTTTTCTTGCAAACATCTGTAGTTGAATCTTTATGTGTAATACAAAATGATTTTTTTTCCTTTAGATGTAGGGAGCTGGAAAGAAGGAGGCGGTCGTGGCGTCATGCTACAGCAGCAGCCAAAAACAGACACACCATCATCACAACCTTTGACCTCGCCAAGCCAGACAGAAACACAACAGAATGGCCCCCAGATTACCAGTGGTGCCTCGGAGACCCAAACCCAGCAAATGCCACCTAGACCTGGGTCTGGGCCCGGTCCTTCACAAGGACCAGGAATGCCAATGGCACCTATGGGGATGCATCCACAGTACAGAATGATGCCACCTTTTGTATGTTCCTTTTATTGTAAAAATTTTCTAAAAACCATGCAAGTCTCAACTAATTTATATAGACCACTACATTTCTGCATGTTTAGGTATTTGTGACCCACAATCACTGATAAATGATCATGAGAATTGATCATTCATTTCAAACTGGAGCATATCCTAGTGTTAAACAATCAGATGTAAAGTATTAGTGAACAGAAAAATACAATTTCTTGTAATATTCATCAGAATTAAGTATCTGATCTGCTTTGGAAAAAGAAACTAGTGTCAACTATATTTTTCAGTTCAGTTTGTTACCGATTTCAGGTTTTATGAAAGTTGAAATAGTTGTAGTCAGAAGTAGTGTAATGTTGAATGTTGCCTACATAAATTTTAAAATAATTTCAACTTCAGATGTATGGGAGATTTCCACCAGGATATCCACCAAATTATCAAGGCATGCCACCAAGATTCCCATATGATGCTAGGTATGTTTTTGTTTTAAAAAATCTGTCATTGGATGTATTTTTACACATTTTTGGTTGTATCCCAATTCATTTTTAGTTTTTACTTGTAAAACTCATTGTTATTGCCAGTTACCAACAGTGCAGGAATCAGGGTTGACACGGTATTACACAGGCAGGAAAACTAATGTTTTAGATGATGTTTACCTTTCATTTTCTGTTGTGCAAAAAGATTGTGTTCCTCCTACATGTATGTGATGTCATCAGATAATAATGGCTTTTTTATGACGTCAAAATAGCAAAAAAAGGGACAAGCAAAAACTTGGTCCTAATTGAACTTTGACCAATAGATTATTGCAATCTGAGCACTGAGTGAGCCATGTGTTGAATTTAAAACAAAAAAGATGTAATCGTCTGTTCAAGGAAAGTGCAATTCTGCTTAGAATAAGAGGAAGGTGATTTGACATGAATTTAAGAATTGTTTGTGAAAAAAAAGGCATTCTAGATCTCCTTTCAAACTTTATATGATATATTAGATATTGAAGGCTTCATCACACACTATAAAGTAGGCATTCCACTAAAGATATTTACTGATTGTATAAGTTTTGTTCTTCAAGGTTTAGACCACAACATCCAATGCAACAACAAAGGCCTGCAGGAGATGGTGGTGATGATGCTCCCAAGAGGGCAGCAATTATTTCAGATAAGGATTTGAAAGACTTTGAGAAATTGCGCATTGACCCTGAGGATGGATGGGCAGGAGCTCATGAGGAAATTGACTATTCGTAAGTAAATAAAATATTCAGGGTAGATAAATATCAATATCTGGAAAGATTAATGAGCTTCAAGTGAAATTGATATTAAATAATAATGCAAAGTTGGGTAAAATAGAAATAAATTCATGTTTCTGGTAAAGGGTTCAACAAATGGAGGTTCTATCATGTCTATTGTACTTTTTCAGTCACTTGAGCTGTTTCAGGCAACATGATTGTAGTTTTGAATGGTATCTTTCAGTTCATCAAACTAACTACAATTTTTTTTTTTTTTTATCAACTGATATAAGGGTTCATCAGAAAAAATGCCTGCAATTGCTTAATACATGAGTTTATTAAAGCTTTATCTTTTAAATTCTTTTTACAGTGAGAAGTTGGTATTCAGTGACGAAGAAGGAGAAGATAAAGAGTGAGTTTAGTCATTGTAGATGTATCATTATTACAATTCATATCTCTGTTAGGCAACTGCATGTACATTGTCTGGGTAATTTAAGGATTGAGATTTCAATAATGTTAAAAATGGCATATTTGTGCATTAACAGTTCTTTAATATGGTTTACATGCCACATGATGAGAAGTGATGGAACATAGTATAGATGCTAGGATGACAGTTTTCTCATCACTCACCGAACTGATGGCTTTCTATCTATGAATTAGGGACTTCACCACAATGTTTTAAGCTGTTGCTTAAGCAGTTACCTTCATTATAATTAGCAGTGAAATAATTTGAAGTAGTCAATAGAACTTCATTTTATTGATTCCAACCACTGAAGGAAATTGAGGAAATGTTTACGTCCATGGTCAATACAACAAATTTTTTTATAATCAATGAGGTTTTGTAGATGCTAAGGTTTATGTTTCCTGTATAGACTACAATGCATAATGTAACTTTCTTTAGAATTAGAATGGTAGTGGGAAATTGATTTTACTCATTGTAGACTAGAGGATGTTTTTTTTAACATGTATGCTCTTGAAAACATGGTCTAGAATGCATTCGGAAACGGTGAAATGTGTTGCCCATACACATTTATCTCTATAAGACTGATGTGGTTGTGACTTAGATTTTTCAAATGCTATTCTTTAAAAGGAGGATTTATTGTTTAATGTATTATGTTGATTTCAGTGGTAAAGGCGAGAGAAAAGCCAGGAAGTCATCAAAGGCAAGTGAAGAGGAGAAAGGAAAAAATGAAGATGTTAAGGTATCTCCAGAACATGTGCTTCAAATTTCTATTGTCATCCAAAGTATTGAAGGTGTTTCAAAGACTTAACTTATTCATTTCATCTGTATGGCCACGCTTATATATCAGATTTTTCTCATCACTATTGCAAACTCCACCTTTAAGGGATCCATTTTTTACTTGTCTGTTGCAAAATGTGTGTTGCTTGAATGCTAATCTGGTAAAAGCTCAAAGTATTTGTACAAAGCTTAATATTTCATGGGTACCCCAATTTGATAATGTATATGTAATGTACAATTGCCTCCTGGTCTAAACTTAAGTAAAGTTAAATAGAATATATGTTTGCTTTTCATGTAAGAATCATATCTCCAAATGCACATATTCTGGATTTATCAATGAACATTTTGCATGTATGTTTAATCTTTGTATTATTGTCCTACCTGACTATATGAATAACATTTCTATAAACTAATGATATTTTCTATTGTTTTAAAAAAAAAGGTTTAATTCTGGATGTTAACATCTATATTTCGAATACTTTGCATGACTTGGATTTCATTTTATTACTTGAGGACTATTTCATTAAAATATAATATCTTTCTCAGAAGGCAAATAGTTTTTTAATAATTGATTGTTTGATGAAGCACTTTTATTATGCCATGCTGAGTCATGGGCATGCTGTCATTAATTGAAGTAGTCCCACAATGATTGTCTTTCAACATTTTGATTTATTCAGTTATATTTAAACATAATTGTGATAAAAACATCAGTCAATGGCTCATCAAATCATATATATAGTCGTAACTTGTTGCTTTCATCAATTGACAAATGATGTGCCTTATCTTTATCTAACAGTTCGATGAATGATCCTGAGAAAATAGTAGAAAAGTTCTGAGAAAAACATTGAAATCCCATCATATTGATACTTGTATTTTAGCTCTTTTATAATAGAATTAAATTGAGTTTTTTTTATGGGTTTACATATTGATATTGATACACCTATTCAATTGTGGTCTTACATGCAATACAAATATGAAGAAAAAATAATTGCAATTTTTATCTTATTATTTCAATTTTTTGTAAAGGCTTATAACTTAAAATATAAAGTATTGTTTATACAAATAGAATGATCATGGTCCCCCACAATCCAGAGAAGCATGGGGTCAAGGACAAATACCGCCACAATTCAGAGGTCAGCCACCACCGCCAATGGATGGGGTAAGTTTGAGACTTCAAACCCCCTACTTATTTTATTTTGCACTCAAGTTAATAAAAATTTTATTTTGAAGTTCTTTGTATTCTTTTGCATTTATGTGCCTAATCTGAAAAAGTTTCCATGAGTTAATTCAAATGATCTCTATTACCCTGTCATTAGGAATTTTTCACACAAAAAGGAATGTGTATAAAACTTTTAATTGTTCTCATTTCAGCGCTGGCCAATGAATCCTTACGATTTTATGGGACCACCACCAAGAGGACATCCTCCATATCCACCACCTTACAGAATGCCTCCTGGACCACCTAATCAGGTAGCTTATCTTAAAATTGTCAAAATTATAAAGCCGTTTAAATACATGTAGCTCTTTAAAATATACAGTTATGGACAAGAATATTGTTGAATTTTTTAAGCAAAGTATAGACAAATCAAACCTGTTATGATCAAATATTCAGACTAATCATAGTTTAGTTTTAGAGTAAGAAAGTCAAGGATCAATTTTGAATTATTATATTTTAAGCGTCCTCCATTTTCCCAGCCTCCCCCATCAATGAGTCCTGCAGTTACACCTACAAAAAAACCAGTAGAAGACGATGATGAAGTGTGGCGACAAAAAAGACAACAAAGAAAAGAGGAAAAATCTGATGCTATAGAGAGAGCAAGATTAAGGAGGGAGGATGAAGAGAAGAAGATTGAACAAGACAGAAAAGCTGCAGCTGCTGAGAAGCTGAGACAACTTGATGAGAGGACTGGGAAAAAGAAAGACGATTCAGTAAGGGTTCATTCTTTTAAAGTTGCTAGTCTTGACTCTTCAATTGCATGGAAAATAAAATACAATTATTTTGTCCAATATTTTTAAAATAATACACAGAAATATTATGTGTATTTTAAGTAAAATATTATTTTAAGTAAAATATTGACACTTGAAATTTATATTTAAATTAAAACACTAACACTTGCAAATGGTGTTTTATTATTATGAAGTTGAGGATTTATATCACGGTCAGAAAGAACATGGGTCTTTAATGGAGATTTTGGACATAATACTGTTATGTATTCTAAACCTAGCCATCTGCAGCAATTTTTATATGTAGAGAAATTATTCTTGGAACAGCCCAACAATTATAGAAATGTAAATTGGAAGATTTTATTATTTTGTAAAACAATAAGTGTAGATAAGCCTTGTGATTAAAAGAAGAAATAAATAAGATATGATTTTAAAAAAAATGGGTTAGTCGTGTAACGATTTGACAAAATTTTGATCTTAATGATGATTATGATGAATCATAGTCTTCAGTGACGAGATATTTATCATTCGCCATTCTGAAAGATCTGATAGAATTTATAGAGTTTCAGCATTTAACCCTTATCTTTGATTTAATGGCATGTGTGTCTTTTTTAGGACAAAGAGTGTGAATCTGACACTAAATCTGAGGGGAGATCAAGTAGAACTCCCAGTGAAAGCAGTGAGAAAGATTCCAGAGAACGCTCATACAGCAGAGAACAACATAAATTCTCCCCTGGAGAAGGTGTAAGTAATTTTATTTAAATATAAAAATTAGTTATTTGTTACGAAAACCAATGGTTAAGAGCAGCAACTAACATTTAAAAATCAAGTGTCATAGAAAAGAGCCAATCATTTTATTTATAGCCACAGCTGATCTTTAAGATGATAATGATTATGTATAGTTTGGACAAAGATGAGATATCCATCATTTACCATACTGAAAGATTACCAAAGTTCAAAATTACATATTTAACATCAGTTTTGTTTATTATTAGTTTGTATGAATTTGAATTGAATAATTTTATATTCTAGACCAACAAGACATCTTCAAGAACTGTACCGCCACGTTTCCAGCGACAGCAATCTGATCAACAGATGCCTCCAAGATCACAGCCCCAACAACAACCAGGGTCACCTCAGCCACATCCAGCTCAGATGAGACCAGGCCAACCACCACCACCTTGGGGATTTTGGCCACCAATGCCTTTCATGGGTTATGGTCCTAGGCCCCCTATGGATATGTCCAGTAAGAATCTGAAAACAAATTAGTGTGCTGTTGTAAAGTTCCCTGTACCTGCGAAAGCATGAAAAACATTTATAGTTTAATGCTTGAAAATTAACTAAAAACTAGGAAAATATTTTTCCCAAACTTTGTTTGTGTCAGTAGTAATGATACTTGAAACTAGAAAGAAAGGGTTCCAAAGTTCATCTCATACATGCTCTGTTCTTGCCTTGCATAAGAAAAATATTATAATGTTAATACCATTTTAATATGATAACAATCAAATTGACAACAAAATTCTATATTTAAGGAGAGGTTGCTCTATTGCTTTCACCTCGCGGGTCCAACGATTAACTCAACATATAATTTTTCAGTGGGTTTTATTTCCAGATCTGAACGACAACCACTTCTATTATTTTATAAAAACAAAATGGTGTATGCTTAATTTGATGTGTACAAATTTGTTTCTCGATACAGTGACAAATATTTGTTTATATTTAGATATGCCGATGTATCCCCCTGTGAGACGACGCAATGATAGCCATGGTTCAGGAACAGAAAGTCAAGATAATGATGGTAAACATGACTATGAGAGAGATCCAAGGGCTTGGCAAAATTATCCTGTACCTCCTCATCCAGGTCAGTACATATTAATGAATATAGCTGTTCTTAAACCATATTCAGAAGTTTTTATTATTCCTTCCACTAGTTTCTAGATATGATATTCATGTTTCCTTTCATTGAGATATAACTTATTGTATGTTGAGAAATGAAAAATAGCTTTTGGAAATGTTATTAGACCTCAATTATATATACTTAAAAGTAATATCCACCCACGATTTACATAAATCTTGAAAAAACAAAATTATTTTTGAATATGGGAATTTTTAAGCAGATTAATTTAAAAAAATAAAGTGTAATCATTTAGGTTTCAAACTGGAATAGGATTTTAGAACTATCATTGTTTTTCAGGTCAATTTGATGGACGCCCACCATTCTTTGATGGCAGGTCAATGTATCCAGATTATGATAGAGGTTTTCTAGAATATGATCGAAGGTACGTGTTCAGCAGATATGTTCTGCTCTTAAGTGTCAACTTGCATGCATTTAGTTGTAAAATCAGATTATGAATGCAGACTATTCCTTTTTTCCAAATCTTCAATTAAAAGATGAAGAAAAAGTGCCATGCTTTCTGCACATCAACTATCCTTGCAACAAATTATAAATGGTCAATTTGTTTTTGTCTGAACATGAATACCAAATTTGCCCCAGAGGTAAAGCAAACAATGAATTGGTTAAATAGTTTAAATTTTCCACTTTTCAGGGAGCATGAGAAAAAAGAAAGTGGGAAAGATAATAAGAGGGATCGATCATTTTCTGGTGATTATGAAGAAGATGAAGATCTAGATAGACCTACTAAGGATCAGGAGCCTAAACAACCAGTCATACAGAAAGATCCTTTTGACGATACACCTGAGAAGGAAAGCAAAGATGACCGAGCTACTACACCAAGGTATGTATTATTGAGGATTTAAATTCTGCATATTTTTGTATGACAGTGACATGAACTCTCATAGTGCAAGACATTTTTATGCCCCACCTACGATAGTAGAGGGGCATTATGTTTTCTGGTCTGTCCGTTTGTCCGTTCATTCGTCTGTCTGTCCCGCTTCAGGTTAAAGTTTTTGGTCGAGGTAGTTTTTGATGAAGTTGAAGTCCAATCGACTTCAAACTTGGTACACATGTTCCCTATGATATGATCTTTCTAATTTTAATGCCAAATTAGAGATTTTACCCCAATTTCACGGTCCACTGAACATAGAAAATGATAGTGCGAGTGGGGCATTCGTGTACTGAGGACACATTCTTGTTTTCCCAGCATTTTGAAGAAACTATCTGAGTCTTAAAATTATTAACATTGATGATTATTATTGCAGTACTATAAAAATGTTTACATGAAGTGGACTAGCATTGTTTTTACATATCAAAGGTCAATTGTTGTGTTACCTGACATGTTCTAGCTGTCACAAAGCAACACATGGATAACTTTCTTTAATTTATCTTGTCCATGTCAAACTTTATGTTAATTTGCAACTCATATAAAATGGCTTTACGCAAAAAGTTAAGAGATTTTTCCACAGGACATGAAAGGTTTGCACCTGCTATTTTTAGAGATTTTTGGGGGGTTTCCCATACAAAAACATTGACTTGACCATTGCTGCTTATATTACCGGAGACAACAGACAAATGGCTCTTCCTTGAAAAACTGCACATTTTTAAAGTTTTTTCTATGAAGGAAAGGGGGAAACAATATCATATATCAAGCACTGACACACTGTAAATGGGTTTTATAGAATGCTACAGATGTGTTGCTTGATGTGTGAATATTTTATGTTTTAGGGAAGAAAAGAAAAAAACAGAAGAAACCTCTAAACCAAAGGTGGAAGAAAGACCAAAAGACAGTTCAGTCAAAGCAGACAAAGAAACAAGTAGAGAAAAGAGGTCTGATCGACAAAAAGACAAGGAGAGAAGTAAGGAGAAGTATGATGATCGAAGGGATCGCTATGATGATAGAAGACGAGACCACAGATATGATGATCGACAAAGAGGAGACAAGTATGATGATTCACACAGTAATAAACATACTGATAATTACTGGAACCCTTCCTCATACAACAAATATGGTAGTAAGTATTGGTTACAAACTTGAAAATTTACTGTCACTATTAGCAATATCCTGGAAAAGTATATATACGTTGCATTAATAATGCAGACGAACTATCAGGGTTCGTTCATTTATACAAAGAAAAAAAACCATAACTGCATGGCCTGTGTTTCAGAATACTGGATGATTAAAGAACAAATATTGTTCACATTAAAGTGCTGTGCCCAAAAGCAATGCAGGGTAAATTTTATCAAGTTTACAGTTAAAAAAATTATTTTTGAAAATGAAATTCAGTTCTTTTTATATGGATAGAATTTAGAAATTGATTTTGTTTGACATTTCAGAAAGAGAACATCCAGCTTGTCCACCTCCAATTACACCACAACAGACACAGCAGGTGCCCTCCAGAGGCAGCCATTATACATCACTCAAAAGAAGTGCATCCAACATGTCAAGTGGAGCATCAACACCTAGTGATCGCAAGACAGAATCTCCTAAAGAATTTGTCAATAAATCTGATTCTAGTAAACAAAAGTCGCTCAGCAAGGTAGATAGTTTAAAATGGATTTTGATAACAAGTATAATAAAAAAAATTAGCAACTAAATAATTTTAAACCAATTTGTGGAGAGTGGGAGGGATCCTATACCTAAACATGGACTTTGTATATTTTGCTTTTATTATTTTGAGACATCAGTCTTCTTTGGTTAACTCCCACATGTTTAAAATACCCCTTGTGATTTTTATGCCCCACCTACGATAGTAGATGGGCATTATGTTTTCTGGTCTGGCTCTGTTCGTTAGTTAGTTTGTCCGTCCGTTCAGGTTTAAGTTTTTGGTCAAGGTAGTTTTTGATGAAATTGAAGTCCAATCAACTTGAAACTTAGTACATATGTTCCCTATAGTATAATCTTTCTAATTTTAATGCCAAATTAGATTATTACCCAATTTCACGGTCCATGGAACATGGAAAAGTATAGTGCAAGTGGGGCATCCATGTACTATGGACACATTCTTGTTTCTTAATATATACTGTTGAAGTGAAGATATATACTGTTGAAGTGAAGTTATCATATATTCCCTAAAAGTCCCCTTTCTTAAAATTGTTTTAATATATTGATATTCCAAATTTTGTGGTATTTTAGAATGCAAAATTAGGGACCATTTTATAGAAAAAATGTTATGGGGTAGAGGGCATGTTTGCTGTGATGATTAATTATATCTGTCAATCCCATGAAACAGATGATTACAAAAAAATCTGAGCGAGCAATGAATTCTGCAGAATTACATGTCAACATTCATCCAATGTCATATAACTATTAGATTTTCCCTTAAATTACATGAAAGAAATAGATTTTAAAAGCAGCATATATTATTTGGGTTTGATCAATACCAGCATTTATTATGGTTATGATGGGTGATTGGGAAAAGGGAAATTTAGTTTTGATATTCCAAAAGCCAAAATTAAATTATGATGGTCATAAGATTGATGAGGACAGATTTGTTGGTCTTATCTGGTTAAGTTGGTCAAATTCAATGTTTTAAATTTTCATTCATATTTCAGCAGGATTCCAAGGAAAGCAAGCCAGTACATAAAGAACAAAAACAAGAGAAAACAGAAAAGGCTGACAATGTTGAAAAGTAAGAGATAAAAATATATTGCTTTATATTGTGGCAATGTGCATGTAAAATGCATAAGGTGGATCCAGAGGGGTCCATGCTTTCCTTTTGTGGGAAAAATTTGGTTGAATGATTAGAGAATCACTGGAGTGGCCCCCCTTTTTCTGGATCCACCACTGGAAATCTGAATCAGTACATAAAGTATGACAAAGTCTGCATTGCTACAATCCTAGTCCAGTGATTAATACATATATAAACAAAAACTTTGACAGGAACAATTACTGGCATGATATTACTCATTCTGGATATGGATATACTTGTCTTGTGTATTTCAGCCTTCATGCTAAACTTTTGATTCCACAAGCCAGAAGCTCAATATTTAAAAAATGTTAGTTGGATTCTGTTGACTTGTAGAGAAGAATTTTACAAGCCCATGATCTAGGACTTGTGGTTTAGTGTGAAGAGTGGTATTTTGTGATAAGCTTTTATCTTGACTTGCATTCCACTTATATATTTAACATTTAAAGGTTGTCTATTCACTTTTTATTATTTGTCTATTTTCTAGGAGCAAAGATGAAGGTACCGATAAGAAGGAAGATAAAGAAAAGACTACTAAAAAAGAGGAAAAATCTCGTGAGGAGAAGAAATCTGAAGTTATTTTGCTAGATGACAAAAAAGACAGAATTCCACCTCCTCAAAAAAAGAAAAAGGAAGATCCATCAGATCGCTATAAGAATGCTTCAAAATCCAGAGAATTTGTACGAGGTAGAGGCCGTGGTGCTAGAGGAACATTTCCTAGAGGCAGAGGACGAGGAGAATATCGAAGTTATGATAATAGACCTGCACGTGGTGGCTTTAGACCAGAAAGAGGTGGTCGACCATTTAGTACAGGCAGATGGGGTGACTTTGAGCCAGAAGAACGAGAAGAGTACCACCCAAGTTCTCACCAAAGTTCTCACCCACCAAGGAAACTTAGGACTGAGGAAAGTGAAGAATCATTTGAGGACTTGAGTGATACTAGTGATAAAGACAATAGAGACAGGGATCATAGAAGTGATCGAGGATTTAGTAGAGGTCGTGGTAGAGGTGCAGGGCCAGACAGGAGAAATAAACAATATGAAAGTGACAGGAAGATCAATCATTTTGAAAGTAATGAGAGGAAAAATGTATGGCATGATAGAGCTAATAATGACTTTGATAATAGGAGACGGGAAGACCGAGGAGAAAATGGGAGAAGTTCAAGTGGCTTTTCTCCACGTGGAGAACCTTCAAGAAGAGGTCGAGGTAATTTTGATGTTTTTTATGACTGATGTGTTTCTGACCAATTCAGAGAGTAATTGTATAGGGTTCTATAATACACCTGTTTAAAAAGTTCAAAATTTACTGCCAGGAAGTACTTAAAATTGAGAAAGGAAATGGGGAATGTGTCAATTTATTTTCTAAAATAGTGGAAATCTGATTTCTTTGATTTTTATTTCATGCTTTTTCTCAAGCCTTAATTCATCTATTTCCATGAATCCATGAAAACCAGTATCCCACAAATTATAATAAACCCATACTGACAGTATGTGAAACAAAAGTTTGCCTAATAACAAAATATTAAACCTTTTGCATAAATTAATATATATTATTCCATATCCATAAATAATTGGCCAATGTTATTGGATAAGTTGGGGCCACATGACTTTATTCTTTAGTAAAACATTCAATTGGTCTTCCAACTGAAAAAAAAAATACTGGTTCATGGGAAGAGGACATGTTTGCTATGATGATTAATTATATCTGTCAATCCCATGAAACAGATGATTACAAAAAAATCTGAGCGAGCAATGAATTCTGCAGAATTACATGTCAACATTTCATCCAATGTCATATAACATAAATATAACTTTTCGATTTAAAATGGCAGCAAACTAGATTTGCCTTTAAATAACATGAAAGAATAGATTTCAAAAGCAGCATATATATATATATTATGGTGAGGATGGGGTGGGGGGGGGGATTGCACACATATTCAAGTTATGCAGTTATTGTGAAAATTTCTGGTTTTATATGCCCGTTTACAGGACCTATAACGGTATACCTCTCCACCTGTCGTCAACACACAAGACATTAACTCAAAAAACTTTATCCAATATGCATAAAACTTTGGTGAAATGTTTATATCTTTTGACGTGAGTTCCCTTTTGTTTTTATTCTTTTAAAAAAAAAAGGAGGATTTTCCAGTTTTTCGGGCAATAACTCAAAAGTCTTTCAGCAATTATCATGAAACTTGGTGAATTGTTTATATCTATTGATGTAAGCTTACTTTTGATTTTCACAAGTTTCTTATATATCATTGAGAAGTAATTGAACTTTATTCTTTGAAAATGTGACAGGTGTATCATGCACACTGTTTACAATGTATTACAAAATAACATTTGTCTTTCAGAAAAAAAATATCTTGCTTATATTGTTAATGATTACTATCATGATGGAACTACTGTTGATTGTTGGTTTCAGTTGTGTATGCAGATTTGGTTCAATAATATATAGATACTTATTCAGTGGTAGTTATGTTTGCTGTGATGATTAATTATATCTGTCAATCCCATGAAACAGATGATTACAAAAAAATCTGAGCGATCATTGAATTCTGCAGAATTACATGTCAACATTTCATCCAATGTCATATGACATCACCATAGTTTGGCAAAAGATTTTAAATGCTAGCAGTGTAAATTTGCAATTTAACAAATAGATTTTTAAGATGTTACATGTTTTGCAGGTGCTTCAACTTCTACAAGGGGAGGAAGAGGAGCTGGAAGATACAACTCTGCCCCACCCCCTCGAGGTGGATTTGGTAGACCCCCAACAGCACCAATGAATGATGGTGAAAGAGGAGAAAGACCAAGGTAAATCATTTGTTGAATTTGTTAAAATAAACATTACAGTTTGTTAGTGTAAAGCATACTTACAAAAAAGTTTAAACATCTCATTCAGTTTGCTATGATGACTTTTTATATCTGTCAATCCCATGAAATAGGATGATTACACAAGGAATCTGAGCAATGAGATATTAAAAGACACAAGATAACTCGAAACTTTTAGAGGCATTTATTTATTTGTTTAAATTCACATGTAATTTACTGTAAAAAATATTTTGCTACCCAGCCAGGGGTGAGATTTGAAATTGTCCAAGTATAAATTTCAAGATCAACTTGTGCGGTAATCCGAGTTTTCAAAAACATTCCTGAAATTACAAAATGCCATAAGGTACTTAAAGCTTTGTAAATGTTTTTTTACATGTTAATCATTGAACATTTGAATATCTTTTTTATTTACAGGAAAGACAAAAAGCCAGAAAGAGCACCCCCTCCACCAAGATTTGCTGCAAAAAGGGGTTTAAACGAGAGGGGGAGGGGCACTGATCGTGGCAAAGCCCGTGGTAAAGGTCGAGGAGGAAGTGCCCCTCCTAGCATTGGTTCAAAGCCGCCACAGCTAGCACAGCAAAACTCCTCGGAATATGCCGCAGTAGAGGGTGAAGAATGGGAAACAGCCTCAGAAAGTAGTGATTTTTTAGGGAGAAATGACTCTAGAAATGATAGAGATAATGATAAAAGAGATTCTACCCCTGGAAGAAAGAGCTTCTCAAGCCAGCGTCCTGCAGGTGATCGCCAGAATAGAAAAGGTCAATCAGATTGGAGGAAGCAAAATGGGGTTGACAATTATAGAAATCCAAATAAAGAAAAATCTCCAAATCACCTGACAAAAAACGGGTTAGCTAGGGGTAGCAATGGTGCCCCGCGGAAATCAAATTACTCTAGCAAGAAGGAGAATGTGTCTGATGTATACCGAGTAGATCATATGGTGGCAAATGATCAAAATGCAATCAATAATGCATTTAACAATTTGAGTTACAAGTAAGTTGATATTTTTCAATAACTGCAATAGATTTGATTTGAACAGGAAAATGATCCAAGATTTACATAATGACCTTTTATTGTTGTTGGTAACATATATATGTAGATTTACATCCCATGGTTACTGTAAACCAACTTATATTTGGGAGTAGAAAGATAAGGTGAATATAAATCGTCAAGAATATGTAATACTTGGATCAAGTAAATATGAAAATAGCGAAATAGACTAATAAGGGCTAACCATGCAATCATGTAACCACAAAAATAAGTTGGTTTACGGTATTTTAGTGTCAAGTTTGAAAGAACCTTTTCATTATGTTTTACCAAATACATACATGTGTAGTTAAGTTTGGAAATACAAATACATATACTTAGGAAGAATATACCAAGATAGAGACAAATATGGTATGGACTTTGTGTACTTGGTAATGTCGGCACAACAGTCTTGTCTGTTTTTTGAAAATATATGGTTTGTAGTGAGAGATTAAAAAAAAAACATATGTAAATGGTGTAGAAATATCGCCCTTGACATGATTACATGTATAGATAAAGGAGGACCTAAGTGTCATATGCTCATCCTTCACGATAATCTTTTGAGAGTACAAGCCTGAAGCTCAATTTAAAAAAAATTAGTTTGATTGTGTTGGCTTGTAGAGGAGAATTTTACAAGCCTGAAAGCAATTCTACAAGCCAGGGCCTTAGGACTTGTGGTTAAGCATGAAGACTGTATGCTGACTTAGGCTTCAATTATAACTAGTATGAGGAAATTAAAAAAAGATATATATCAGTTTTGCTATGATGATTTCTAATATCTGTCAATCCCATGAAACAAATGATTATACAAAAATCTGAGCAAATGGTTGTACTGCTATAAAGCGATCAATTGTATTGCATTTATTGAAAGAATGGAATGTACTATCTCCAGAATTTAAATGAAATTTATATTTTTATCAATTACAGAAATCGGTCCACAAAACCCTCTGACTTGACAGATGTATCAAAACCATTGAAGCCAGAAGAAAGAAAGGAGAAAAATGTCTTGGAGAACATTGACATAAATAATTATGCTAGTATGTTTATCTTATTATTAAGTTTGTATGAAAGGGTATATAGAGGAAATTTATTGATGATTTAAAATGCTAATGGTTATAGCTGCCTACAATTCTTTAAGAATGGACAAGATATATATCAGTTTTGCTATGATGATTTTTAATATCTGTCAATCCCATGAAACAAATGATTATACAAAAATCTGAGCAAATAGTTTTACTGCTATAAAGTGATCTAATTGTTTTGCATTTATAAGAAAAAAAGGCATTTATTTGTAAATGATACATATCTAGGTTAAACTGTTGCAGGTGAGACATTTCCAATGATCTTTGAAAATTTTCATGTGCAATTGAAATTGTCGAAGTCCATGATACTTGAAATGTCGTAATATGCTTTCAAGCACTTTTCAAAAATGGAAACAAATTATGGAAAATAATTACGATTTTTTTTGGTCAAAAGTTTTGACCCGCTTGGGTTGGGAGGGCAAACCAGCATTTTTTTTAATTTTGGCTCCATCCCTATTTATGCACAGACCTGCAGGGTTTAAAGTTGATATTGACATTGTTTCATTAGACGTCATGAACTAAACTTGACCTTGATGATGATTATGACATTCGTATGTCAAAGATGATGATACATATCTCATTCGCCATGCTGAAAGGTCTCAAATGGAAAATTAACCTAAACCATAGTATATTAAATTATTGGATCTTGAAGACCGGCCCCACCTATGTATTTAAGGCAGGTTTGATTATGTAGTGTTGTTATTTATCCATCTTGTATTGGAAATGAAATTATGCGAACAGAATATGATGTCTTATTGATTTTGCAACTGCTTTAGGTATCCTATTGTGGTAGGCTGGGTTTTAAATTGTCCGTTAATCTCCCAAACCACCACAACCCACATTCCCACACATAAAATTCTGGAGCTGTGCAATACAATATTTTGGAAAGGGGGATCTAAAAGTTTATATTTATGTTGTTTTATTTTAATGACATGAACTTAACTTGACCTTGATGATGATTATGACATTCTTATGTCAAAGATGATGATACATTTCTCATTCGCCATGCTGAAAGGTCTTGTATGGAAAATTTACTTGAACCGTAGTACAATAAGCTATTTGATCTTGAATGACTTTCCCTGCCTATGTATTTGGAGGAGGTTGGATTATGTAGTGTTGTTAGTTTCTCCATCCTGTATCAAATGTAATTATGCAAACAGAATATGATGTCTTATTGATTTTGCAACTGCTTTAGTTATCCTATTGTGGAAGGCTGGTTTTAAATTGTCCGTTAATCTCCCAAACCACCACAACACACATTGCTACACATTAAATTCTGGAGCAGTTCAATACTATATTTGGGAAAGAACGGGATCTGTAAGTTTATATTTATGTTGTTTTATTTTAATGTCATGAACCTTTACTTGATCTTGATGATGATTATGACATTCTTATGTCAAAGATGATGATACATTTCTCATTCGCCATGCTGAAAGGTCTTGTATCGAAAAATTACCTGAACCATAGTACATTAAATTATTGAATCTTGAAGACTGTCCCCACCTATGTATTTGGAGGAGGTTGGATTAGGTAGTTTTGTCTGTTTGTCTATCCTATATCAGAAATTGAATTTATGCAAACAGAATATGATGTCCTATTGATTTTGCAACTACTATAGGTATCTTATTGTGGTAGGCTGGGTTTTAAATAGTCTGTCAAACTCCCAAACCACCACAACCCACATTGCTTCACATTATATTCTGGAGCAATTCAATACAATATTTGGGAAAGAAGGGGATCTAAAAGTTTATATTTATGTTGTTTTATTTTAATGTCATGAACCTTTACTTGACCTTGATGATGATTATGACATTCTTATGTCAAAGATGATGATACATTTCTCATTCGCCATGCTGAAAGGTCTTGTATGGAAAAATTACCTTAACCATAGTAACATTAAATTATTGAATCTTGTAGACTGTCCCCACCATAGGTAGATACTGTAGATTCATTTATTTTCTTGGATTGAGGAAAACTTTAACACACTTTCGTGGATATTTGATTTCGTGGTTTTGCTAATGTCTGCACACAAGTCTATAGAATATTTGTTATTCGTTGAACATAAAATTTGTGGTTCGCCTGAACCTACGAAAAATCTACAGAAATTGATATCCATTGAAAAATAATGAATCCACAGTATTTGGGTGAGGTTGTATTATGCAGCATCGTCTGTTTGTCTATCCTGTATTGGAAATGTAATTATGCGAACAGAATATGATGTCCTATTGATTTTGCAACTGCTATAGGTATCTTATTGTGGTAGGCTGGGTTTTAAATAGTCTGTCAAACTCCCAAACCACCGCGACCCACATTGCTTCACATTATATTCTGGAGCAATTCAATACAATATTTGGGAAATAACGGGATCTGAAAGTTTATATTTATGTTTTATTTTATTTCATGAACCTTTACTTGACCTTGATGATGATTATGACATTCTTATGTCAAAGATGATGATACATTTCTCATTCGCCATGCTGAAAGGTCAAATATGGAAAAATTACCTTAACCATAGTAACATTAAATTATTGAATCTTGTAGACTGTCCCCACCATAGGTAGATACTGTAGATTCATTTATTTTCTTGGATTGAGGAATACTTTAACACACATTCGTGGATATTTTATTTTGTGGTTTTGCTAATGTCTGCACACAAGTCTATAGAATATTTGTTATTCGTTGAACATAAAATTTGTGGTTCACCTGAACCTATGAAAAATCTACAGAAATTGATATCCATTGAAAAGAAATGAATCCACAGTATTTGGGTGAGGTTGTATTATGCAGCATTGTCTGTTTGTCTATCCTGTAATGGAAATGTAATTATGCGAACAGAATATGATGTCCTATTGATTTTGCAACTGCTATAGGTATCTTATTGTGGTAGGCTGGGTTTTAAATAGTCTGTCAAATGTTTGCACCTGTCCTAAGTCAGGAATCTGATGTACAGTAGTTGTCGTTTGTTTATGTAATATATACGTGTTTCTCGTTTCTTGTTTTGTTTATATAGATTAGACCGTTGGTTTTCCCGTTTGAATGGTTTTACACTAGTAATTTTGGGGTCCTTTATAGCTTGTTGTTCGGTGTGAGCCAAGGCTCTGTGTTGAAGGCCGTACTTTAACCTATAATGGTTTACTTTTTAAATTGTTATTTGTATGGAGAGTTGTCTCATTGGCACTCACACCACATCTTCCTATATCTATGTCAAACTCCGAAACCACCACAACCCACATTGCTTCACATTATATTCTGGAGCAATTCAATACAATATTTGGGAAAGAACGGGATCTGAAAGTTTATATTTATGTTGTTTTATTTTATTTCATGAACCTTTACTTGACCTTGATGATGATTATGACATTCGTATGTCAAATATGATGATACATTTCTCATTCGCCATGCTGAGAGGTCAAATATGGAAAATTACTGGAACCATAGTAACATTAAATTATTGGATCCTGAAGACTGTCCCCACCTATGTATTTAAGGCCAGTTTGTTTTTTTCTGTGTTGTTATTTATTCATCTGGTATTGGAAATGTAATTATGCAAACAGAATATGATGTCCTATTGATTTTGCAACTGCTTTATGTATCTTATTGTGGTAGCTGGGTTTTAAATTGTCCATCAAACTCCCAAACCACAACAACACATATTGCTACACATTATATTCTAGAGTAGTGCAATACTATATGTGGGAAAGTATGTTGTTTTATTTTAATGTCATGAACTTAACTTGACCTTGATGATGATTATGACATTCGTATGTCAAAGATGATGATACATTTCTCATTCGCCATGCTGAAAGGTCAAATATGGAAAAACCTTAACCATAGTACATTAAATAATTCAATCTTGAAGACTGTTTATGCCCCACTTATATAGTTAGTGGTGTATGTATTGTCTGTTTGTTTATCCCGTATTCAAAATGTAATTTATGTGAACAGAAGCTGATATCTTATTGATATTTTATTTTTTAAAGTGTTCTGTGGATCTAAAAAAATATGATGGGGAGATTTCAAAAGTGAAATTTCACAGATGATTGTATTATTTTTGCCATGCAGGCCACTTCCCACACATTAAATTCTGGAGCAGCCTTATTATATTTTTTGGGGAAAAAAGGTGGATTTGAAAGTTCTTTGTTATTTGCTAATTAGGTTTGAATTTAAATCGACCTTGATGATGATTATGACTCTCGTATGTCAATATGATGATACATTTCTCATTCGCCATGCTGAAAGGTCTTGTATGGAAAAATTACCTCCTGAACCACAGTGTATTTAATAATTGGAAAGTAAATCTCTGTTGCCTTACCTGTTTTTTGAAATCTTTTTTTTTATACCCCACCTATGTATTTGGGAGATGGGGATTATGTATTGCTTTAGAATGTCCATATTGTATCTGAAATGTAATAATGTGAACTGAATGCCCTTTTGATATTCTGATATTTTCAGGATCCTATTATGGTAGGCTGGGGCTCAACCCACAAATAAACGTACATTTAACACTTGACAGTCCTGTGCAATGTTTTAGGGGGGAAGGAATGACAACAAAATTTGTATAAAAATCTGACTTAGAATCACTTAAATTGACCTTGATGATGATTATGACATCTCTTATGTAAAAATGAGGATACATTATCATTCGCCATGCTGAAAGGTCATTTTGTATCTTATGGACATTTTCTTCTAATTAGAATTTGATTGATGTTTGTATTATTTTCAACTGTTTTAGGAATCATTGTTGTAGGCTGTCGTTATGCTTTAGTTCCTCACAACACATGTATTCTCCACATACATGCACATAATTTGATAATTGAACAGTTCTGTGGAATATTGGGGGAAAAGAGTGATCCAAAAATCTGTTTTAATTTGACTTATAAAAGTTTTTTACAATCAGACCTTGATGATGATTATGACATTCGTATGTCAAAGATGATGATACATTTCTCATTCGCCATGCTGAAAGGTCTTGTATGGAAAAAAAGTCCTTCTGAAGCACAGTTGATTTTATTGTGGCACTGAAATCAGTTGCCTTTTATGGCTCTTGACGACTGTTTGTATGCCCTGTCTAAATTGGAAGGGAGGTTACGTTTTACCTTTTGTACTTTCTTTTACCTTTCCTCCCATCCTGTATCAAATTAAGTATTGGTTTTAAGACGGTTACATAAAGTTGTGGTCCCATCATCTTGAAACTTGGTATATATATCAACCTGACTCGTGTGACATTGGGGGGAGATGTGATCATGGAAATATGATGGTGTGATCAGAACATAGTGTCCTTTGATTATATTCTTTAAAAGGTGTGATCAGAAATTGATTGTATGCTAAATTGACCTTTATGATGATTATGACAGCTCTTATGTAAAAAGATGATGATATATTTATCATTCGCCATGCTGAAAGGTCACATCTGGGTAATTTACCTGAAGTGTGGTGTGATAAGTTACATTTACTTAGTACAACTTTTAAGATGTATTGTTGTGTTTTACAGGTGTTGTGGTCATTGATGACATTTATGGAGCACCAGTAGATGACCCAGAGTTCTCTGTGGAAAATGAGGGCTTTCAGGAAGTGACTTCCAAAAAGGCTATGAAACTGAGACAAAAAGCTCAACAGGAAGCTGAGTTGAAAAGGCAGATAATGACTGAAAAACAGAAAAAGGATGCTCACAACAAGGTAGAAATGCAATTCACATCAAAGTTATATGGTTATTTATCATTTGATGACTTCTAATGGAGATTACTTATGAATGACAAAAATCCACATTAGTCCAAAAGATTTTAATTGTGTGCAACTGTAGGTCTCTTACAATGAGCAAAACCCATACTATGTAGTCATTGAATGGAGATAACAGTTACTTATAACATCTGTCTGCAGTTTGTATTCCAAACCGACCGAAATTCAGTGAAACTGACTAAGTCTTGAATACATCTTAATATTATTATTCTCTATTTGATATACAAAATGACTTTATTGTCATAGAAAAATGTGTAGTTTGACTTATGTGTATAAATGGGGAATGAGGTATATATTTGTGACCTCGGCTCCCAGTTATATAACTAATGCATGTATTAAACATACTAGCCTATACATATGTGTTATTGCTAGTAACTGATCCTACTCTGAAATGTTTTGAATTAACATCTGGGTTTTTTTTTCCAAATAGGTTTTGGCTAAACCAAAAGGAGTACATAATAACAGTGGAAAGTCTCGTAAAGGAAGTAAATTGCCTCCAAGGTTTGTGAAGCAAAAGGAGCAAAGAGACCGAGATAGTGATACTACTAGCCAAGGATTTGATATGAAGGTTGATAACTGGGACAATGATCTTGCCAATAATATTCCAGCTATTTCTCCTGCTATCAACATGGAAATGGACACACGTCAAGGTAGTGTATTATTATTTTTAACAAACATTACAAGTGCTTGTCATTTTAGGCATATTTGAAAGTAAAGACATTAAGACGAGGACAGGTATCAAATGTTTAGATATTTGTGTTCACTATAAGGCATTTAAAAACATGATATTTAGAGTTTTAAAAAACCATAAACCAAGCAATCTTGGTGATGAAATTGAATTACAGATTGGTCACAGTAAAAGTTATTCATTGTCTGTAAATAGTCTTTGAATGTAAGATATATATTATATTTCTGCAGCCCAAAACATGTCTGATCAGACATCACAGCTAGCTATGTCCTCTCAGATGTCAATGAATACGATCCCTGCACCATTGCCACCAGTGAATGCCTGGACGGCAAAATCCACAAGTTATGCAGCTGCTGCAGTGACAGGAAGTTCTCTGCCACAGATGGTGGACAGCAAGTTTGACAAGGGAGACCAACATGACAGTGGAATTGATGTTAGTGACCAGCCTAATTCGGCAGGCTCTTCAACTCGAAGTTCCCCAAGTGCAGAAAATAAATTGAGGACGGAGAAGGTGACGCCCAGCATTGTGGAAATGAATGTCAAAAAAAATAATACTTGGTTCCATCTTTTTTTTGTTAACTTTTTTTCAATTAATTGAATGTTTATGTCAAATTCAGTTTTTAATAGAATGAAAAAAAAAGAAATTGAAGTCCAAATTAGACCTATAAAGTTGTATTCTATAAATGGTCTTATGACTTTAATGTTTTTGAAGGGGGTTAAAATGTCAAGTTTTGATTTATTCTTGAGAAGGGGGGGACAGCCATTTTAGAATAACATTTGATAAAACTAAAATGTGATTTAATTTTAATTCCAATTTCACAATGATTTGAATTGATATAGTGAAAATCAAAATAAAAAATTTGATATCAAGAGACTTTATTTGAAAAATTCTAGAGAAACAAAACAAGGGGGAAATTTGTTTTCATTATAGCCATAAGACTTGAGAATACAACGATAATGTACCAATTGATTAAGTATGGGATGAAAATCAATTATTTTTCTGCACTTAAAAAGTATTTGTGTTTAAAATTTTATTCTGTATTCATTGCTTGATACTGCTTCTGGCTTACAATCAGTTTTCAAGTAATTCTTATTTGAGGGGTCAAGGTTGGTCACTTTTTCAGTAAAAGACTTGGCATTTATTAAAAAGCATACACATTTTATATTTTTTGGGTGGAGGGGGATAAATGTTAAATCATTTAAACTAGGGGGTATAAATTGAGCTAGTCTTGTGTATGTTTTTAAATATCTTCCACAGTGCAATACTGAAGTTGTGATCTTTGGTTATTGGACAGATTTCTTTGCATGCTTTTTTGTCTTGCTGGTCATGTATTCTTACCTAGTAATTAATTCTCCATTTATAATCTGCATGTATGTCAATAGTACATTATTGTACAGAATGGGGATAATGTTTGTTCAGATGCATCCCATGTTTTAAGAAAAGACTTGCGAATTACTCATTTAAAATTTTGATAATTCATTATTTAAAAGTAAGGGAAGATTGATCATTTGCATAGAAACTTGTCACATAGTTTGTAAGACTTTCTCTTTAAAAAATGTGATTTAAATCATATTGTTATTAGTTTATTTGCCAAATGTCTTATTTTATATTGTTATGTCATGCATTTAAAACTAATCGAAATGTTACTCCTTGCCAATTGTAGATTGATTCTGAAACGGTTAAATGGTCTGCTGCCCTTTCAAAGCATAAATCTTAAGTAATATATAGAAACACGATTTTGAAACGGTTAAAAATGGTCTGCTGCCCTTTCAAAGCATAAATCTTAAGTAATATATAGAAACACGATTTTGAAACGGTTAAAAATGGTCTGCTGCCCTTTCAAAGCATAAATCTTAAGTAATATATAGAAACACGATTCTGAAACCGTTAAAAATGGTCTGCTGCCCTTTCAAAGCATAAATCTTAAGTAATATATAGAAACACGATTCTGAAATCGTTAAAAATGGTCTGCTGCCCTTTCAAAGCATAAATCTTAAGTAATCTATAGAAACACAACTCACAAATTCATTTTCTCTTTCTGCTAGCTCTCATTTGTGTCCCTTTAACAGAAAGAAATTTAAAAATTGGATCTCTATTACAGATTTATTAATCCAATTGGCTATTTTACTATTCTGTTCAATTTCGTTTAAGTCCAATATTACTTTGTGTGTTTGAATTAATCTCATAATATAGTTTGAAATGTCATATGGTACAGTAAAAATTATTCATGACAGTTTCTGTTGGAAAAATTATTAAAATTACTATATAAAAATAGGAAGTTTGATGCATGCACTATTTGTATTAGAGAATGAGGTATTAACTGTTAGAGAATGCCATCAATAGAAGGATAAATTTATGAAGTAGTTTATTTATTCAACTTGAGACGTTGAAGCAGCATTCTGGTTATCATTATGTGTGACCAATTATTCAAATTTTATACTAAAACATCTGAACTTAATTGGAATACTCAAAATATTTTCTTTAAATTCTGAGAGTTGATGGAGTAATATGTGAAGTTATCAAAAAATGATCTACTTGTAGGTAAAGTATGGAATTTGATCAATGAAATGAATATAATGTATAAATAACTGGAAGTAAGCAGTGAAAGCTGGTAATGACTATATGAAATGTTTGTACATGCAGATATATTGAGAGAAAAAAATCTATATGATATCACACTTAACTATTTGAATAATTTTGCCCATTTCAGAAGAATGAACATATGAAAGTAGACCAACACAGAGGGGCATTTGAATCTCCAAAACCTCAAAGACAACCAAAGGTATCTTTTTACAAATTTGAAAAGATTAATGTTTAATTTCAGATTTCTGTTCACTATCGATTTACTTTTCTGTAACATGCATTAAAATTCGGCCAGTCTTTGAGGGTACAAATACAAAGCACAACTAGGTGCAAGTAGTTTCAACTTGTTTGTATATTGTGTGACAATAGCATACATTTTATTTGATAAAATTAGAATTGAATACAAATTTTGGGACATCTGCATGACAAAAAAAACTTCCCTCAGAATGAATCTAGTTTCAAAAGTGTTAAGGGGTAAAATAAGTGTATTGTTGTTTTGACTTGTAGGTTGTAAGAAGTGAAAAGGTCAGTGTTAAGGATACAATGGAGAGAGATGGAAAAGCAGTCAAGAAACCGGAAGGGTTGAAAGACAAATCCAGGAGTACCACAGCCATCGAAAAACCGGAACCTATTCAGCTACCACCAAGCTTTAAAGATCATTTGTTTAAGGTATTTTATATTGAATAATAAAACTAAAGTGGAATTTTTACACAAGTAGTGATTGATGCCAGGTCTTTTCGGCTGTAAGCAATAGATTCCATTCTGTATTGTCTTCAAATGTAGGAAACATTGCTGAATTACACATAAACTGGTTTTTGTCGAGCCTGCAACTTTTGTTGCAGAAAGCTCGACATAGGGATAGTGATCCGGCGGCTACGGCGGCGGCGGTGTTAACTCACTTCTTAAAAGCTATATATTTTAGAAGGTGGAAGACCTGGATGCTTCATATTTTGTATATAGATGACTCATGTTACGAAGTTTCCGTCAGTCACATGTCCATTGTCCTTGACCTCATTTTCATGGTTCAGTGACCACTTGAAAAAAAAGTTCAGATTTTTTGTAATGTTAAATTCTCTCTTACTGTAAGTAATAGGATAACTATATTTAGTATGTGCGTACCTTGCAAGGTCCTCATGCCCGTCAGACAGTTTTCACTTGACCTCGACCTCATTTCATGGATCAGTGAACAAGGTTAAGTTTTGGTGGTCAAGTCCATATCTCAGATACTATAAGCAATAGGTCTAGTATATTCGGTGTATGGAAGGACTGTAAGGTGTACATGTCCAACTGGCAGGTGTCATCTGACCTTGACCTCATTTTCATGGTTCAGTGGTTATAGTTAAGTTTTTTTGTTTTGGTCTGTTTTTCTCATACTTTATGCAATAGGTTTACTTTATTTGTTGTATGGAATGATTGTAAGGTGTACATGTCTAGCGGGCAGATGTCATCTGACCTTGACCTCATATTTATGGTTCAGTGGTCAAAGTTAAGTTTTTGAGTTTTGGTCTTTTTATCTAATACTATATGTCATAGGTCAACTAAATTTGGTGTATGGAAATATTTTATGATCTATATGTCAGTCTTGCAGGTTTTATTTGACCTTGACCTGGTTTTCACGGTTCATTGCTCAGTGTTAAGTTTTTGTTTTTTGGTCTATTTTCTTAAACTATAAGCAATAGGTCAACTATATTTGTTGTATGGAAGCATTGTTAGCTGTACATGTCTGCCTGGCATATGGTTCAACTGACCTTGACCTCATGGTTCATGTTAAGTTTATGTGACAGTCGTAATAAAGCTTTATATTTAGGAGTATCAACATAATATCAATGATTAGTAAAGAAGGTGAGACATTTCAGTGTGTGCACTCTTGTTAAAAAAACGTTTAAAAAATAGCGTGTCAGAAACGGAGCAAAGATAATTAAATCCTGGTTTTGAAAAAAAGAAAGAAAAAAATATTAGTATAAAGGAAGTGCAGCACAGTACAGAATGACATTGCACCTGGATTCTTTGTTTAGCAGGCTTTAAGTTAGTGATCATTGTTATTTCTATGAATAATTGAATAACTTGCTTTACTATCAGAAATAAAAAACATAGTTAATGTAAACCATATACTGTTGTCAGATTCTGCAGGTAAAATTTATAAAAACCTGTTGATGATTGTTTTTTTAGGGAGACGATATGAGCGAGTTGATCTTCATTTACGACCATGATCTGGCAAATTATCCAGAAAACAAACTTGAAGAGGAGGAGCATGCTGTTACATCTGTTCCATCCATGAGTATCACCAACAGTTCGGGAACCTCACAATCAGTTGTTAATCTTCCCCCATCTCCTGCTTCTCAGGATCTGGACTTGAAAATTGCTTCTGTCAGAGGTTTTTGGGATGTTGACCAGATGCAACCAGCCATGGGATTTGATCAAGGGTAAGGTTTTGATCTAACCAAGGTGTTGAATGTTTAAACTTGGTGGATTAGCTATGAAATAATTATTAGAAAGGACTAGGTTAAATTATATTATCAGGAGAATTTTCTCATTTCAGATAGCACATAAAATGTATATTTCAACACTGTATTAAAATGAATCCATAATTTGGTTGTAAAAATTAAAAAAAATTGTTTGGAATTTTATATTCATAATTATTTTTTGAATTAAAGCAAAAATGTATTAATTATTGCAGAATGAACAGCAGCTCAGCATTAGGGACTACTGTCTCATCAGAATCAGACAATGTGATGGTGACATCTTCCTATCCAACATTCAGCTCAGGAGATATGGATACTGATATAGTAGAGCACAAGACCATGGAGCTGGATCAGAGACAAGATGAAAACTCCTTAGTAGGTAATGGACCTATGTCAACAATGTCTCCTAGAAGTCAAGATGGCAGGAGTTACGGTTCTAATGGCTCCTCTCAGGATAACAGAAGTTTTAATGCTTCTGTACAGGACAGTCTAAACTTTAGCAGTCATGTGTCAGTACAAGATACACTAGCATTCAGCTCTAATGATACAGAATGTCTCACCTTTGTACCACACTCCTCTGTTCAGGATACCATGCAATTCACTAATCAAACTGTCTTACAAGACAGTCTTGGTAACTACACCTCTACAGAAGTCAGTTCCACCATGGATATAAAGGCATCAGAACAGAGTAATGTTTGTAAGGTAACCATTTTATGATTGCTTAAAATTTCTCGAGTTTCTTGGCAATCAGTGAACCACAAATTTATAATTTCAACGAATTACAATTCTACAATGGCTTGAAGGGAGACCTTGGTAAAACCAAAAAAATCAATTATCCTCGAAAATGCAAGTTTTTCTCAATCCGTCATTTTTGATACCCACAAAAATAAAAGAATTCACAGTAATATAGATGTGTTTCTCGTTTTTATATACATTAGACAATTGGTTTTCCGATTTGAATGGTTTTACATTACCAATTTTTGGGGTAATTTTATGTCAAGTATGATTTAAAAGTGGGAAATTGAGACAATTGGAAAACAACACAAGTAAACTAAAAGAGGCACCATAAACAAGCCGTAGCACCTGGAATGAAAACTTGTATTTATATGAGAAATAATTTATTTGAATTATAATGAAATCATGAACACCAAAGGACAAATCAGATGAGACAATGTATATATACTGCATGATAATATACATCACTTGCCCAACTTATGACAGAATTTAAAAACAACTTGATTTAACCATCATATGATGATGTAGGACAGAAAACCTTGAAACATGTCGCACACACTAAACAACTCTTATTGACTTTTAAGAAAGAAAGAAGATGTAATTATAGGAATTTCTTGAATTATTTGAGCAGGTAAAACCACAACAGTTACAGCAGCAGCTGCAGGCTGCACAACAGTTGGCAGTGGAATTGGATATTGTTGATGATGTGGATATCCCTCCAAGTCCACCAAGCCCACAGTTAGAAAGTATGATGTCAGTATCACAGCCTCCTTTTCAACCCTTCCACATGGGAGCTAATCAGTTTGTTCCTCAAGATCATAGAGGACAACATTTTGTGGCTCCAGAACCTAGGGTAATTATTTAATCTAACAAGAGGTAGATGAGTTATTGACTTTTAAATGAACTATAATAAAAACGTAATATTCCATTAAAATCCTGTATACATATATTTCATATAAAACAGATATGTAAGGGGAAATTGCTCGGGTGAAAGTACGGACAGTTTTGCAGTGATAGGTAATTTTGTGTGTATATGTTTATAGGCAACAGAACATGTAAGCATTCTAAAGGAAACTGTAAAATGCAGATTTTTAGATGAGTTTATTCCTAATTTTGGAAAAGTAACTTGTTCCATTTATCATCACAATACATGGATTTTTAAGTCCTGTGTAACTTATGTTTCATTCAAGATAAGTAATTATTATAATGTTAAGCAGTTTGTCCTGAATACAATTTGGCTTCTGATACTTTATAATCTATAACTTATTTATGATAATGTTCAAAATTGACAAAAACACTTCAAATGGTCTGCAATTTTATTATCTAAGGTCTACATGTTTCACCTGCAAGGCAGGCGTCTTCAGGACAATTTATATACAATTTATTCTGCCTGAGGTACTCAAAGTGGTGCATATAAAGTGATGTGATAATTAACAATGGTAGGTATTAGGGTCCAGTTGAAGGACGCCTCCGGGTGTGGGAATTTCTAGTTACATTGAAGACCTGTTGGTGACCTTCTGCTGTTGTTTTTTCTATGGTCGGGTTGTTGTCTCTTTGACACATTCCTAATTTCCATTCTCAATTTTATTAGTATCGTAATGGTGGTTATGATTGTACAAATAAAAATAGATTGAAAAAAAAAGTGTTCAAGTTATAAATAGATTGATATTAAAATGTTCTGTTTATGGTTAGCAAAGGTGGTATCACTGGTGCATAGGTCGATTATGCTTTCATCCTAAGTTAAGTCTAGTGTGGAGGCCTGGCTTTTCTTTGAAGATGTGTCTAAATAATTATAATTGTTTGTTGCGTACTGATCCCAGCTTTCATAATGATGGTAAGTCTGAGGGTGGTAAGATTTCTTTTCTGTCAAATAGCCATAGCTATAGATACGGTATTTATTCCAGTCTATTGATGGGGTTTGTATTTGAGAATTGATTGTACTATCGGAATCAAACAGTACAATCAATTCTCAAATACAAACCCCATCAATGATTTTAATTAATATTTTTATTTGGACAATAAAAACCACCATTACGTTACTAATACCTACCATTGTTGATTATAACATCACTTTATATGCACCACTTTGAGTACCTCAGGCCGAATAAATTGTGTATAGAATAGACACCTGCCTCGCAGGTGAAACATGTAGACCTTAGATAATAAAATTGCAGACTATTTGAAAACAAGTGTTGTTGTCAATTTTGAATATTATTTAAGTATTGCATTTATTTGCATGATTTGACAACTCGGCATACCAAGGTAATGAAGGTATCCACTTCGGGGACTCTACCAAAACGATTTCAAAGGCGTTGGTTCACCACATGGAGTTTAATTATTTATAAGTTTTATATATATATATAGCAAAATTCAAATAATCATTTCTGAAGCTGTTGCCAACCACAGAGGAAATCAGTAGAAGATTTTATCTGCCTGTACTCTGCATATAGCATTGTTATGTATAGCCATATGATGACCCTGATGAGCTTATAAGTGTTCTACACAAGGATGACAATTCACATCACTCACCGGTCTGATGGCGCAATTATTTTATACTGTGGATTATTGTACATCAAAACAGCTTCATTGTTGTAAAATCTGACTCACCTACAGAAATCCTTAGAACTCTTAATATTGATATAGATTAAATGTATTTTAAGGCAGACAATCCTTTATTTGGAAGTGAATTAAATAACAATTGTAATTTGTATATTTATTAGCAACAACAAAGTCAGCCTAACTATGGATTATCTCAGACAGCATTGGGACAGTCAGCATATGGGTTATCTCAAACTGGGTTAGGACAGTCTGCATTCTCTCAAAATAGTCTGTTTCTACCTACAACACCAACTCCAGATACTTATCAACAGTTATCCTACCAGAGGAACCAGCTTCCAACACAGCCTCATGTTCCACCATTTGGTCAGCCACAGCCAAACACAATAATGGTGTCATCTGCAACATCTTCTCTGATGTCTACTAGCATAAAACCACCAAACCAGAGTACATATGGTAAGCTGGAAACAAACACTTCACATAAATAGGAGTAACCCAAACAAAATATCAGAAAGAATGAATTGTATAGAATCAGGGGGGGGATTGTACGAAATAGCATTCTGTCAGAAGTAGGCCTGAGGTTTAAAAAAGATGCAAGAGTGACAAGTATCAAGGAAAATGATAACTTTCATTTGCACATCTTGGATAGTCAAGTAGGTCCATCAAAAATTTAGGTCACCTGGATTACATTAAAATCATGATATTTTTTGTTGTTGCTAATAAAGTAGCTGCAAGTCCGACATGACATAATTGAACATGATTTTAACTGTACAGTCCTGATTTAATAAAAAATCTTCCATCAAAGGATTAAATCATCCATGAAAATGAATTAAACAAACAAGTGTTACACCCAACTACTGAAACTGTACTGTGTTGATCTGTTTTCATTTAATTTTGTAAATTGCAGGTACATCCATGCCGAAGAACATCACACCAAATTCGTTATCATTTGGACAGAACATGAACAACAGTTCATTACAGCCCTCTCCACAGATATCCTTTATACAGTATGATCCAAATCAGCTGTTTGGTGCCAATGCATTGTTGGGAGCTACTCAAACTCAACAGAATAATGCATCTTCACAGTTATTAGGCTCACAGCTTGTTCAACCAAGGTATGAAATATACTAAACAGCTTTTATATGTTAAACATTATATTGTCCAACTAACAATTTAATTATTCCAGTTAACATCTTGGTGAAAATATTAGACAACAGTTCAGAAATCATTTTTGTCGAGCAACTTTTTTTGCAACTTTTGTCGCAGAAAGCTCGACATATGGATAGTGATACAGCTGCGGCGGTGTGAGCTAACTTCTTAAAAGCTTTATATTTTAGAAGGTATAAGATATGGATGCTTCATGTTCGAAGTTTCCGTCAGTCACTTGTCCAATGTCCTTGACCTCATTTTTATGGTGCAGTGACTACTTGAAAAAAAAGTTAGATTTTTTGTAATGTTAAATTCTCTCTTATTATAAGTAATTGGATAACTATATTTGGTCTGTGACTACCTTGCAAGGCCCTCGTGCCCGTCAGACCTCGACCTCATTTCATGGATCAGTGAACAAGGTTAAGTTTGGTGGTCAAGTCCATATCGCAGATACTATAAGCAATAGGTCTTGTATAGTCGGTGTATGGAAGGACTGTAAGGTGTACATGTCCAACTGGCAGGTGTCATCTGACCTTGACCTCATTTTCATGGTTCATTGGTCAATGTCTAGTTTTTTTGGTTAATGTTAAGTTTATGTGACAGTTGTAATAAAGCTTTATATTGAAGACTATCAACATAATATCAATGATTAGTAAAGAAGGTGAGACATTTCAGCGTGTGCACTCTTGTTCAGAATTTAAAGAGTGAAAAATTGGTTATTTCATTAAGTCCTATTGAGATTTGTTTACTTAAATGTATTACTTTTTCAAATCTATGAATATTTTGATACTTTATTTCTAAGGTACTAAGGTACAACTTTTTAAATTTCTAACGATTGTCAATTTATTTCAGACCTGCAGTACAAAATGTGCAGCAAGTACAGGGAAATAACTCATTTTACCAACAACCCCCTCAACAGCAGATGCAGCAAACCAGTTTTTTCTCGCAGCCAAATACATCAAATTTCCAGGTATATTGAGTTAAGATAACTTATGATAAAGTATAAAATGTATGGATCCTTATTTTTATGAAAGGTATTAATGTTATTTTGAATTGTTTTGGAAGTCATAAAAGTCATCGGATAAGACGGAATCTTGTGCAATCTGTACCAGAATTGTTGTACTTTCAAAACTATACAGATAATAGATAGAAAATAATAAGTAATTTTGACAATATTTTCAGCACATGAGTAACACTAAGAGACAACAGAATGAACAGTTGGTGTTGCAGGCTTGTTTACTCCAAGCAGCTGCTGCAGGGGCTGGTTCTCAACAGTTCCCACTACAGTTTGGTAATCAGCCTGGAGCTAATCTGAACTTATCCTTCCAACAACAATCACAGATGACAATGCCTCCATGTCAGAGTTCATCAACTAAATCGTCTCAGTTTAATCCATCGGGACAACAGGGCTCTCCACAGAGTACACCTGTAAGTATGAACAATATTTTGGAATTATAAAGTTGTAGAAGCAAAAACAGATATCCCAATTATTTCCTGAAAATGTACAACTGTTTCATTGTAAACACCCTTAGTTATTATTTTGTAAGAAACAGGTTCAGTTGCATCATACTATTTGGTGCCAAGAAATTTCTTAAGGGTATGCTTATGGTGTAGGGGTAGGTACAATGGGTGGATAGACATTTGTTATGCAGTTTGTCCTGGATACAAGTTGGCTTCCGATACTTAATAATCTATAATTAAATTATAAATTATGCACTGCAATATTGTCATTTCTGAACAAGGCAGAGGAAATCAATATGCGATTTTTAACCCGATTTTTGTGACAAAAATGTCGGTTATTGATTTGGTGATGTACAACAGGCGGTCGGGCGGCAACCAAATGTTGTCCGTGCATTTACTCATGAGCTGTTCATCCAAAGCTTTTAAAATTTTAATATGATGTTACTGACAACAATGAAGGTCAAGTTCAAGAATGACGATTTTGACTTTTACCGTTCAGGAGTTATGGTTCTTGAAAGATTGAAAAATATAAGCAAATTTTTGGACTGGACATGTAAATTGCATTGACTTAAAGTACTTGTTTTTTGTTTACAATTTGTTTAAACAATTCTATTAATTTTTTTCATAATTTTTATACGACCGCAAAATTTGAAAAATTTTTCGTCGTATATTGCTATCACGTTGGCGTCGGCGTCGTCGTCGTCCGGCGTCCGAATACTTTTAGTTTTCGCACTCTAACTTTAGTAAAAGTGAATGGAAATCTATGTAATTTTAACACAAGGTTTATGACCACAAAAGGAAGGTTGGTATTGATTTTGGGAGTTTTGGTCCCAACATTTTAGGAATTAGGGGCCAAAAAGGGCCCAAATAAGCATTTTCTTGGTTTTCGCACTATAACTTTAGTTTAAGTTAATAGAAATCTATGAAATTTTGACACAAGGTTTATGACCACAAAAGAAAGGTTGGGATTGATTTTGGGAGTTTTGGTTCCAACAGTTTAGGAATTAGGGGCCAAAAAAGGGCCCAAATAAGCATTATTCTAGGTTTTCGCACAATAACTTTAGTTTAAGTAAATAGAAATCAATGAAATTTAAACACAATGTTTATGACCACAAAAGGAAGGTTGGTATTGATTTTGGGAGTTTTGGTCCTAACAGTTTCGGAATAAGGGGCCCAAAGGGTCCAAAATTGAACTTTGTGTGATTTCATCAAAAATTGAATAATTGGGGTTCTTTGATATGCCAAATCTAACTATGTATGTAGATTCTTAACTTTTGGTCCCGTTTTCAAATTGGTCTACATTAAGGTCCAAAGGGTCCAAAATTAAACTTAGTTTGATTTTAACAAAAATTGAATCCTTAGGGTTCTTTGATATGCTGAATTTAAAAATGTACTTAGATTTTTAATTATTGGCCTAGTTTTCAAGTTGGTCCAAATGGGGGTCTAAAATTAAACTTTGTTTGATTTCATCAAAAATTGAATAAATGGGTTCTTTGATATGCAAAATCTAACTGTGTATGTAGATTCTTAATTTTTGGTCCAGTTTCCAAATTGGTCTACATTAAGGTCCAAAGGGTCCAAAATTAAACTAAGTTTGATTTTAACAAAAATTAAATTCTTGGGCTTATTTGATATGCTTTATCTAAATATGTACTTTGATTTTTGATTATGGGCCCAGTTTTCAAGTTGGTCCAAATCAGGATTCCATATGAAATATTGTGCAATAGCAAGACATTTTCAATTGCACAGTATTGCACAATAGCAAGAAATATCTAATTGCACAATATTGTGCAATAGCAATTAATTTTCAATTGGAGTTATCTTTCTTTGTATAGAATAGTAGTTGATAATATATGTTGGAAATTTGCCAGACATGACTATGATGTCATTTTCTATTTTTATTTGCCAATAACTTTATGTAAATGACTTCATTGGAAATTTGCCAATATAAAATGTTGCTGATGAAGCTTTTTTTCCTTATCTTATCTAAAATGTTTTTAGATAATGTATGTTGGACATTTGCCAGACATGACTATGATGTCATTTTCTATTTTTATTTGCCAATAACTTTATGTAAATAACTTCATTGGAAATTTGCCAATATAAAATGTTGCTGATGAAGTTTTTTTTATTGTTTTATACAATAAACAATGTATATTCACTTTTACTACCAACCAATCTTTACCATTCAGTGATAACAAGCACTTTATTTTACATTTTAATATTTTATGATGTATTTAAAAGAGTAGTTATTGTTGCAAACTCCATTAGAAATTTGAATTGATATCAGTTTTGGAAAAAGGGAAACGGGGATGTGAAAAAAAAGGGGGGGGGGTTAAATTTTTCTCATTTCAGATTTCATAAATAAAAAGAAAATTTCTTCAAAAAAAATCTTGACATTTGTTTTGTGTAAAAAAAAAACATGTAATGTCAAAAATTTGATCACAATCCAAATTCAGAGCTGTATCACGCTTGAATGTTTTGTCCATACTTGCCCCAACTGTTCAGGGTTCGACCTCTGCGGTCGTATAAAGCTGCGCCCTGCGGAGCACCTGGTTATCTGTTAACTTTATTTCATCCATATTTTAACTTCCAAAAACTGCACCTTGAAATACATATAAAGTTTGGAAGAGGTCAGAAGACAAACAGCAAACTCTTTATAAAGCCATATTCAATTGAAGTCAAAATGATTCAGAGATCAATGATGATAAAGTGTAATGGGTGACACAATGTTCATGTATGTCTGTAGTGAACTTTTGTGGTTTATGAAATGGATGAAGTTTGAAGTTATCATTTTAAAATATATAAAACAAAATTCTTTCTAAAGAGAACTAACTTTATATTAAACGTTAATTCATTCTCATCATTCAAAATGTTTTTTGTTTTTTTAATTCATTGTAATCAGATGTAATCATGATTACTTTGCCAATGTAATCATTTATTTAATCAGACACTTTCAGAAATGAAGTAATTTGTAATTAGGGCCCCGCCGACTAAGGCGGGTCGCCCTATAGTGATCAGTCTGTCCGTCCGTCCGTCTGTCTGTCCGTCCGTCCGTCCGTCCGTCTGTCTGTCCGTCCGTCCGTCCGTCCGTAACACTTTAACTTTGTGTCCGCTCTATATCTTAAAAACCGTTATGATTTCAAAGTTTATACTTGACATCCATTTTAACCAACACCAGAGGGTGTGTCATGATGTATGTAAAACTTCCTAGGTCAAAGGTCAAGGTCAAAAACTTTGGTTTCAGTTGACAACCCTGTGTCCGCTCTATATCTTGAGAACCGTTATGATTTCAAAGTTTAAACTTGACATCCATTTTAACCAACACCAGAGGGTGTGTCATGATGTATGTAAAACTTCCTAGGTCAAAGGTCAAGGTCAAAAACTTTAATTTCAGTTGACAACCATGTGTCCTGTGGTGAAGATCTTGTCCGCTCTATATCTTGAGAACCGTTATGATTTCAAAGTTTATACTTGACATGTATATGAACCAACACCAGAGGGTGTGTCATAATTTATGAACGACTGCCTAGGGCAAAGTTCAAGGTCAAAAACTTTGGTTTCAGTTGACAACCCCATGTCCTATGGTAAAGATTGTGTCCGCTCTATATCTTGAGAACCGTTATCATTTCAAAGTTTATACTTGACATGTATATAAACCAACACCAAAGGGTGTGTCATAATTTATGTGCAACTTCCTAGGTCAAAGGTCAAGGTCAAAAACTTTGGTTTCAGTTGACAACCCCATGTCCTATGGTAAAGATCGTGTCCGCTCTATATCTTGAGAACCGTTATCATTTCAAAGTTTATACTTGACATGTTTATAAACCAACACCAAAGGATGTGTCATAATTTATTTACAACTTCCTATGTCAAAGGTCAAGGTCAAAAACTTTGATTTCAGTTGACAAACCCATGTCCTATGGTAAAGATACAATTTTTTAATGCACATTATTCACAGCGGGGCCCACAGAGATGGCTCCCATCTCAATGATATCTAGTTTAATCAATTACATTCAAAGTAATCGAACCCATCTCTGTCGTGTCCGTGCATTTATACATGAACTGTTCAACCAAAGCTTCCTAAATTTTAATATGTTGTTACTGATGACAAAATGGAGGTCAAGTTCAAGAATGATGATTTTGACCTTACCGTTCAGGAGTTAATGGTTCTTGAAAGGTTGAAAAATGGTGTTTCCAGTCGTGTCCGTGCATTTACTCATGAACTGTTCAACCAAAGCTTTTCAAATTTTTGATATGTTGTTACTGATGACAAAATGGAGGTCAAGTTCAAGAATGATGATTTTGACTTTTACCGTGCATTTACTCGTGAACTGTTCAACCAAAGCTTTTCAAATTTTAATATGTTGTCACTGATGACAAAATGGAGGTCAAATTTGATATTGACGATTTTCACTTTCACCATTCATCAGTAATGGTTCTTGTGATATTGCCAGGACACAAATAAATGTTAATAAATCCGGTTTGCTGTTGCTGTGACAGCCTCTTGTATCTCCCTGCATTCTGCTATAACATTGAAAGGTATAGCCATATGATGATCCTGATGAACTTATAAGTGTTCTGCACAAGGATGACAATTCACATCACTCACCGGTCTGATGGCGTTATTTGTTTCACTATTGACCATTGTACATCAAAACAGCTTCATTATTGTAATTCATTTCATCAATAGAATTGTTATTGATCACATTAGTAGGTTTACAAGTGCTATTAAACACTTGGTTATAAATTCAAAATTGATCATTTTATCTGGCATGTACAACAACCTTATGCAATATAAATAATAAAAAAAAAATAGAAAAGAAATAATAAAAAAAAAAAACAAGAAACGAAATAATAAAAAAAACGAGAAACACTTACATTATTGTTGGTTTTTAATGCACATTTTAATGTTGAATTCTTTCTCCTTTAATTTGTTCACGTCCTTAATATGTATATTGTCAATTAAACATTATGCAAATTAAAATCTCAGCTTTTGCTGAAGGTGATGAAGCCTTATTTTTTTCAAATTTACCAGATTTTTCAGCAGAGTATGTAGCTAAGTTCTTATGGTCATTTCTGAAAGCCTTGCCCCACAACAGAGAAAATTAGTAAATGATTTTGATTCGTCTGTAGGTGGCATGTTGCATTGTTATGTATAGCCATATGATGACCCTGATGAGCTTATAAGTGTTCTACACAAGGATGACAATTCACATCACTCACCGGTCTGATGGCGTTATTTGTTATACTATGGATTCATCAAAATAGCTTAATGTTTATACTTTATCCATAGAAATGTAATTGTCACTATTAAAGGTTTGCTATTGCTAACACATGCATGAACAAATTCTCATCTTTCTTCTTGCAGCTGAAATCACCACCACAGAGCTTGACACCTACAAATAGCTTTGGAGGTATATCGTCTGTTGGACAGCAGAATCAAAATTCCAAATTGTTTGGACTGGGTCAGAATCGTGCTGGTTCAACTCAGAGATTCACAAATGTGGGCTTTACAAACTTTAGTAATAACATGCCACAGTTTACACAGAAACTGAATACTCAATTTGTGCAGCAACCAATGCAAACTGGTGGTAAGTATTATGATTGCACAAGAGACTATTTGAATTACTATCAAAAATAATTTACACCTTCAAGTGCATATTTTTTAAGCTATTTTCTATTTGTATCAGCTATCATGTTAAAACTATTGTAATTTATAGCATTCTACTGTATTTTATTTCATCAGGAAAACCAAGAGTAAAGAGTCTAGAAATAAAAAGACACATTATTATAGGGGGAACTACATTGCCAAATGGGTCTAAATGAAAACCCAACGGTTGACTGAGATATTGATTACAGCCAGCTAGACCTTTCCCTTTTGTCAAAAAAAAAACCCAATCAAGAGGCACATCTGGCTGTGCTGGTTTTGAAAATAGATGATTTACTTTTGGTAGGATTGAGGTAGTAAACTCTTTCTTGCCTGGTTTAGGAAAATGTCACTTATTGCCTGTTTGAAAACCCTTGGAACAATTGGTGTCGTGTTGCAAGGAAACATTTCTGGTCCTATACACCATACCCTCATTTTATTGGTGGCTGTTTCCTTTGATTTGTTCAACTTGATTACCGGCCACAATGCAAACAAATTCAATCTCATCTTTAGCTGAAGGAGATGTAGGCCTAGTAATGTCAAATTCAATCTCATCTTTAGCTGAAGGAGATGTAGGCCTAGTAATGTCAAATTCAATCTCATCTTTAGCTGAAGGAGATGTAGGCCTAGTAATGTCAAATTCAATCTCATCTTTAGCTGAAGGAGATGTAGGCCTAGTAATGTCAAATTCAATCTCATCTTTAGCTGAAGGAGATGTAGGCCTAGTAATGTCAAATTCAATCTCATCTTTAGCTGAAGGAGATGTAGGCCTAGTAATGTCAAATTCAATCTCATCTTTAGCTGAAGGAGATGTAGGCCTAGTAATGTCAAATTCAATCTCATCTTTAGCTGAAGGAGATGTAGGCCTAGTAATGTCAAATTCAATCTCATCTTTAGCTGAAGGAGATCTAGGCCTAGTAATGTCAAATTCATTAGATTTTTCTCAACTGAGAATGAAACAAAAACTCTAAATGATCATTTCTGAAGCAGTTTAAATACCACAAGGCAGAAGAAATCAGTAAAAGATTTTTGAATGCCCATATTTTGTATATAACATTGAAAGGTATAGCCATATGATGACGCTGATGAGCTTATAAGTGTTCTACACAAGGATGACAATTCACATCACTCACCGGTCTGATGGTGTTATTTGATACATAGTTTCAAGCTGTCAACAAAGTCTGCATAAAAGTCTTTAGGGAAATACCTAAAAAAATTAATAAACACTGATTGTCATTGTTATAGATATCCATAATAATTAGCACCCCCACAAATAATAACACTGATTGTCATTGTTATAGATATCCATAATAATTAGCACCCCCACAAATAATAACACTGATTGCCCCACAAATAACAACACTGATTGTCATTGTTATAGATATCCATAATAATTAGCACCCCCACAAATAATAACACTGATTGTCATTGTTACAGATATCCATAATAATTAGCACCCCCACAAATAATAACACTGATTGTCATTGTTATAGATATCCATAATAATTAGCACCCCCACAAATAATAAATATTGTCATTGTTATAGATATCCATAATAATTAGCACCCCCACAAATAATAAATATTGTCATTGTTATAGATATCCATAATAATTAGCACCCCCACAAATAATAACACTGATTGTCATTGTTACAGATATCCATAATAATTAGCACCCCCACAAATAATAACACTGATTGTCATTGTTATAGATATCCATAATAATTAGCACCCCCACAAATAATAACAAATGCACAGTAAGGCCATTAGTTTGGTTTATATTTAATTTTTCTGCCAACAGGTCAGAAGCTATGTTTTTAGTACTTGACACTACTCTTCTTAATTCCATCAGCATCAATTATTGGTAATATAAACATAACTTGCATATATATATATTCAACAAGAAAGAGCAAAGAAAAAACATTCCTCATGTTTTCTTTGGAGAGACTCAAATAAACATTTGTTAAGTTGTAAACTAAAATTCGAACGAGAAGAGAAAGGACATAAAATAAAGTTGCAACTATGTCGCCTTATGCTTACCTTATGAAGTGTGTTTAAACATATTACAGTTGGGATTTTATTCAAACCTTGGCTTAAGAAGTTATTGCCTTATTAATTGAGAATTAATAAATATTGTGTTTACTAAATGATTTTGATCTGCACGTTACATTGTTATGTATAGCCATATGATGACCTTGATGAGCTTATAAGTGTTCTACACAAGGATGACAATTCACATCACTCACCAGTCTGATGGCGTTATTTGTTATACTATGGATACATAGTTAAATGGTTCTTATAAATTTTGCTTAAACATGTATGTCTATAGGAAACTCCTAAAAAAAAAATCACGAAAAAATACCCAACAAACATCAGTAATAACCTGTTGATGTACTTTTTATCTTGGCTAATTATGTGTATGTGTATTGTAGGAACAGTTATAAGACCTCAGATGATGATGAACAACTTCAGACACAACACACCAACAACATCATTTCCTAATCCAATACAAAGACCAGGGCTACAAATGCCACCTAATCAGAGGCCACCAAGACCATTAGGTGTACCTACAAATCAAGCTGTTGGTCAGCTAAGGCCAAATGCAATTGTGCCACAACCTGCACCTATTAGCAGTTCAACAAATACTTCTGTATCACTGAGAGCTCAGCAGGCAAAACAGCGACAGGAGTTGCTCGCACATGCTCAGAGTTTCCTTAATCCACAGAACAAACCCAGTATAAAACAGGCAGGCAAAGTGGAAGTGTCAGCTAGTGATAAAAAGCCAGGAGAAACTGGTGGCAATAATGTGAAGCCTGATGATGGCAAACCTACTGATAAGAAATAATGTGTTTTATCAAATCATTTTTACTGTAGAAACATTGTAGATGTCTACATATTAACTCTTTAGTAGTTGTGTATTTTATTGTATTATAACTTGACTTTTATGGCAAAGGAAGGAATTGAGCTTTTAAGCATGATGGACAAATTCCATATGTTCAGAAGGAACTTTATGTGTATTCTAATGTGGGTGTATTGCATAAATTTTTCATGCTTGCATGTAACAGTTTGTAAGAATTTGCCTTTCTTTTGATGAAAAGACTGAGCATGCATTATGATGCTAACTAGGAAAGATCAAAATAAACATAACTTGTTTAAATTTAATGACATTATACATTTTATCTTTAGTACTAAATCTTTACAAAAGGTTGTCAAGATATTTTATTAAGTGTATGAATCTCATTTATTGTAATTCATATTAAATATGGTTTTGTGACAGAATAAAGACATATCTGATAAATCAAGGCTGAAATGTAGTTTTCATCATGTTGATGAAAATTGCCTTTATTTTTTAGTAAGATTATCTACTGCTGTTTTATTGATGATTATAAGAGACGGGTTATTTTTCATAGGCAATTGTGAATTTGCTTTGACCTAACTCTTACTCAATGATACTCTTGTCACTTGAGTGTTTGTAAATAAGACTTCTATTTAAAATAGAAAGGAAAGTTATTTTTCAAGCATAAGCTGTGTAATTATGAAAATACATATAATAGTGTATAAGACAAATCAGAAGAACTCATGCATGAGGTTATACAAATGATATAACCACTAATAGGTATAATCATTTGAATGGTCGTATTGTTTCTTGAAATTACTGATTTGAATTCAAAATGTAACGAATAAATGATGATTTGGATTTGCATAGGTTATGAAGAAAAAGGAAGATTTTTGTAAACCTTGGAAAGATGTGATCAGCATTTGTAAATAAGGCTTAAACTGATTGATCTTTCACATTGAAAGAAAGGCATAATTCTTAGAACATAGATTTTTGTACATTTTATATTGTTATATATTTTGTAATTTTATTATTTATTTATTTACCTTGTTGGTAGTATGGAGATTTAATGTAGATGTTATTTGTATGAAATTTTATGTCAGAAGTGGTACTTTCAGTGCTGTGAATAAGGCTGAAGGATACAAGACCTTGTGTTACTTAAGTAGCAGGGCATAAAGTAGGAATGTTACTGTGAAGGACATCAGATTTAAGGACTATAATTAACCAGTTGGTTATTTAAATGAATGATGAAATGTTGGTTTCTATAAATGGGTTGTGTATCTTGACAAGTTCAATGGGATACTGTTATGAGTATTTAGAAGGAAAAGGTAATGCAGAAATATTTATTCTACAAGTTGTTCAATGCTGAATGCGGTTTGTGAAACCAATTCATATAATGTTTGAAAACTATAATGCTACAAGCTTTCTTTACCTAGACCAAACTATCGAGAAAATAAAAAGGTTTATAAGATAGTAATTGAAGGATTCTAAAAAGGTAGATTAGTTATGAAAACAATATTAACTTGGAAAATGTGAGTATAAAAATGATCAGTGTTGACTCTTGAACTTTTTTTTGTAAGATAATTGAAACACTAAAATGGCGAACATTATAAAAAATAAGAACAGAAGTGTTGGAATTGTCCCTGAAGATCAAATGAAACCACTATTGCCCCAGTGGTATTCATCAATTTAAAAAAAAAAAGCTGGTTTGTCAACATTAAACTGTGCTGCCCCGACAGTGATGGTGTATGACATTCCTGTAGTTGGCATGGTGACACTAGACCTGTCTATTAGCTGCCCCCTAACAAGGCAGGTAATAGGTCACACAGTATGAGGTGATAATAATGATATATAGGTAGTTGTTGTTTATTCACTTGTGATGTATTTACATTTTTGATCGTTGTTTGATTTTTATTTTAAAAGAAAAATAGGCACGAGAGGATTTGTTGAATGGCCGAAGGCATATCACAGATTTAACCAATGAGTTTGTGTGTTTGTCTTGAATGATGTTTTATTAGAATGGTTGGCATTTCATTCATTTTAAGAGTTATGTTAACTGGAAATGGTGATTCTAAATGTTTCTTGCGACATTTTTCATTTTATGTAATCTTTGAAGTACATTATATACAAAATGTCATCATTATTTCTGTGTTTATTTCTTTTTTGTAGTAACTGCCAAATAGCACCACAAATTGTTTGTTTAACCTAATAAAATCATAGTATATATTGAATTGTGTTGCTTGTCCAGCTGATAGCTGGTACAAGTTTTACATAATTGCCGTATATATATATATATACTGCGAAATTTCCTGAATTGCAATTGCATTTATTTGGTAGTTACAGTAAACCAAGTGTATCAAATTGTAAAAGGATTTATTTATTTACACCTCTCACAATATTGAATAAAAGTATTTCAGGTCATTGTAGATGTCCTTTTATTTTAATTTTCAGTGCCAAAACAAACACTATGGATTGTAGTTTATGGCATTCAAAAATATGAAACCTTTCATTTAATAAAAGGTAGAATTTGTACTATTATTGCTACAGAGAGCAGAGTAGAAGAAATTTTCACTTATAAAAGTGGCAAACTTTCAAAATCTGTTGACAATACTGAATAAGAATTAGGGAAAATCAAACAAAGGCGATATGGTCCTCATTTGATTCAAATATTCATGCAAATAAAAAAAATAACCGTGTGTTTAGGTGCAAAAATATGCTGTAAACTTGCGATGTCCTGACCAAATTCATATTTAAAAGTAGAATTGTCAAAAATAGATAATTATTATTTGTTTTAGGTCATCCTCAAAAACAACATCTGCAGCAAGCAACCCATGACCCTTTACTTTCCCAATCACTGCAATAACAATTATCACTGGTATACATGTTCTCAAGTTGTATTTTGTTCATTCATTGGAAGTAAGTTAATAAATAAATGAATCGTTTTACTCCATGTTGCATATGGTTTACATAAAAGAGGATGTAAAACATATCAGGAATTACTGTTCAGTTACGCATTATTTCCCTTTTTTATTTTGGTACCCCTAGATAGATTAACTTATGTGTCAATTCAGTGTTCTTTTTGCTTCCATTTCATTTATTCATGGCTCTCTATTATTGAATAAAGGAGCTGTCTTGTAATAATCTGTCTTTTTATTTCCACCTTAAAACAATGTACAGGTTATTAGAATGCCTGTCAATTTTTATGCCCCACCTACGATAGAGGGGCATTATGTTTTCTGGTCTGTGCGTCCGTTCGTTCGTTCGTCTGTCCAGATTAAGGTTAAAGTTTTTGGTCGAGGTAGTTTTTGATGAAGTTGAAGTCCAATCAACCTGAAACTTAGTATATATGTCCCTTATGATATGATCTTTCTAATTTTAATGTCAAATTCGAGTTCTGACCCCAATTTCACAGTCCACTAAACATAGAAAATGAAAGTGGGAGTTTCAGGTTAAAGTTTTTGGTCAAGGTAGTTTTTGATGAAGTTGAAGTCCAATCAACTTGAAACTTAGAACATATGTTCCCTTTGATATGATCTTTCTAATTTTAATGCCAAATTAGATTTTTTACCCAATTTCACGGTCCATTGAACATGGAAAATGATAGTGCGAGTGGGGCATCCATGTACTTTGGACACATTCTTGTTTCTCTTTAAAAACCAATTATTAGGAAGAGATTCAATATAAATGGGGGAAAAACGTTTGAATCTTATATAGCACACACAATAGTATTGGCCATGTCAAGAGCTTATTTGGATAAAGTAGAAGTTGCACATCAGCTCAATATTTTTATACGACCGCAAAATTTGAAAAAATTTTCGTCGTATATTGCTATCACGTTGGCGTCGTCGTCCGGCGTCCGAATACTTTTAGTTTTCGCACTCTAACTTTAGTAAAAGTGAATGGAAATCTATGAAATTTTAACACAAGGTTTATGACCACAAAAGGAAGGTTGGTATTGATTTTGGGAGTTTTGGTCCCAACATTTTAGGAATTAGGGGCCAAAAAGGGCCCAAATAAGCATTTTCTTGGTTTTCGCACTATAACTTTAGTTTAAGTTAATAGAAATCTATGAAATTTTGACACAAGGTTTATGACCACAAAAGAACGGTTGGGATTGATTTTGGGAGTTTAGGTTTCAACAGTTTAGGAATTAGGGGCCAAAAAAGGGCCCAAATAAGCATTATTCTTGGTTTTCGCACAATAACTTTAGTTTAAGTAAATAGAAATCAATGAAATTTAAACACAATGTTAATGACTACAAAAGGAAGGTTGGTATTGATTTTGGGAGTTTAGGTCCCAACAGTTTAGGAATTAGGGGCCAAAAAGGGACCCAAATAAGCATTTTTCTTGGTTTTCGCACCATAACGTTAGTATAAGTAAATAGAAATCTATGAAATTTAAACACAAGGTTTATGACCATAAAAGGAAGGTTGGTATTGATTTTGGGAGTTTTGGTCCCAACAGAATAAGGGGCCCAAAGGGTCCAAAATTAAACTTTGTTTGATTTCATCAAAATTGAATAATTGGGGTTCTTTGATATGCCGAATCTAACTGTCATGACTGTGTATGTAGATTCTTAACTTTTGGTCCCGTTTTCAAATTGGTCTACATTAAGGTCCAAAGGGTCCAAAATTAAACTTAGTTTGATTTTGACAAAAAATGAATCAGTTAGGTTCTTTGATATGCTGAATCTAAAAATGTACTTAGATTCTTGATTATTGGCCCAGTTTTCAAGTTGGTCCAAATCGGGGTCCAAAATTAAACTTTGTTTGATTTCATCAAAAATTGAATAAATGGGGTTCTTTGATATACCAAATCTAACTGTGTATGTAGATTCTTCATTTTTGGTCCTGTTTTCAAATTGGTCTACACTAAAGTCCAAAGGGTCCAAAATTAAACTTAGTCTGATTTCAACAAAAATTGAAATCTTGGGGTTCTTTGATATGCTGAATCCAAAAATGTACTTAGATTTTTTATTATGGGCCCAGTTTTCAAGTTGGTCCAAATCAGGATCTAAAATTATTATATTAAGTATTGTGCAATAGCAAGTCTTTTCAATTGCACAGTATTGCGCAATGGCAAGAAATATCTAATTGCACAATATTGTGAAATAGCAATTTTTTTTTTAATTAGAGTTATCTTTCTTTGTCCAGAATAGTAAGCAAGAAATATCTAATTGCAAAATATTGTGCAATAGCAAGATTTTTTTTTAATTGGAGTTATCTTTCTTTGTCCAGAATCAACTTAAATCTTTGTTATATACAATATACAATGTATATTCACTTTTTACTACCAACTGATAAATTATAATAAATAACATTCAGTGATAACAAGCAGTTTTTTTTACATCTTAATATTTTATGATGTATTTAAATGAGTAGTTATTGTTGCAAACTCCATTAGAAATTTTAATTGAGATTAGTTTTGGAATAAGGGAAAGGGGGATGTGATTAAAAAAATTGGGTTCAATTTTTCTCATTTGAAATTTCATAAATAAAAAAGAAAATTTCTTCAAACATTTTTATGCCCCACCTACGATAGTAGAGGGGCATTATGTTTTCTGGTCTGTGCGTCCGTCCGTCCGTCTGTCCGTTCGTTCGTCCATCCGTTCGTCCGTCCGTCTGTCCCGCTTCAGGTTAAATTTTTTGGTCAAGGTAGTTTTTGATGAAGTTTAAGTCCAATCGACTTCAAACTTAGTACACATGTCCCCTATGATATGATCTTTCTAATTTTAATGCCAAATTAGAGTTTTTACCCCAATTTCACGGTCCACTGAACATGGAAAATGATAGTGCGAGTGGGGCATTCGTGTACTGAGGACACATTCTTGTTTTGAGAGGATTAATATTCAACAGCATAGTGAATTGCTCTAAGAGAAAACAAAAATTTTAAGTTCATTAGAACACATTCATTCTGTGTCAGAAACCTATGCTGTGTCAACTATTTAATCACAATCCAAATTTAGAGCTGAATCCAGCTTGAATGTTGTGTCCATACTTGCCCCAACCGTTCAGGGTTCAACCTCTGCGGTCGTATAAAGCTACGCCCTGCGGAGCATCTGGTTAACTTGTTGTTGGATTATTTATTGTGACTGGCACACTTTGAAATGGTCAAATGATGGATCAGAGGATTGAAGTACATAAATTTTACGAAAGCCAGGAGTTGGATGACTATTATTGGATATCAGTTTCATAATTGATGGCAGATATGTTCCTAATTTGGTAACTACAATCGTGTCCCCTTTGCACGAATGTGACCTACTGAATTAGACTTGTTACCAGTTTAAACATGAAGGGTGCCACTTGTAGAGCAGGATCTGCTAATCCTTCAAAGAACTGGAGATCAGCCCCAGTTATTGGTGGGGTGCGTTTTGTGTTTTATTGTTGATCTTTTTCTTTTTAAGCCCAGGTGTTGTCGGTCATTTTGACTCGAGTTCAAATGTCCCTCTTGTATCTTGCCTTTTAAATTGACTTGAATCAAATAATGTTGGTAATTTAAATATGAACACAATCAACAAATGACCCCTTGACAATGAGGAAGCAGGACAAATCACCCCAGACAGATTTACCAACTCTCCATGCTTATGAAAAGGGTTAAATTCCGTCAATATAAATCCTGCCAACTCTCCCAACTTTATGAAAACCGGTAATATCTAGATGAATATATAATTTTCATGTCTGACAACTCGCCCACTTAAATAAAAATAACCTACACAGAATGCAAAAAAAACAACAGTTACCTTCTCAACCAAAAGAAAAGAACCAAAAAAAAGTGCATTTCTAATGTTTTCACAAGTGGGGTGAATTGGAAGGCCTACACTCATTACAGTTTAATTATTTTATTCATAAGTGGGGCTAGTTCATAGCTATTCATACTTTTATTTTATCAGTAGGGTACGTTGGCAGACAATTAAACGGTATTACTTCCATTTTTTATATGACCGCAAAAATTAAAAAAATTTTGGTCGTATATTGGTATCACGTTGGCGTCGTCGTCCGAATACTTTGTTTTCGCACTCTAACTTTAGTAAAAGTGAATAGAAATTTAAGAAACACAAGGTTTATGACCACATAAGGAAGGTTGGGATTGATTTTGGGAGTTGAGGTGTGAACAATTTAGGAATTAGGGGCCAAAGTAAGCATTATTCTTGGTTTTCGCACCATTACTATAGAAATCTGAAATTTAAACACAAGGTTTATGACCATTAAAGGAAGGTTTGGTTTGATTTTGGGAGTTTTGGTCCCAACAGTTTAGGAATAAGGGGCCCAAAGGGGCCGAAATTGAACTTGGTTTGATTTCATCAAAAATTGAATAATTGGGGTTCTTTGATATGACAAATCTAACTGTGTATGTAGATTCTTAAATTTGGGTACCGTTTTCAAATTGGTCTACATTAAGGTCCAAAGGGTCCAAAATTAAACTTAGTTTGATTTTAACAAAAATTGAATCCTTGGGGTTCTTTGATATGCTGAATCTAAAAATGTACTTAGATTTTTGTCGAGCCTGCAACTTTTGTTGCAGAAAGCTCTACATAGGGATAGTGATGCGGCGGTGGCGGTGTTGGCTAACTTCTTTAAAGCTTTATATTTTAGAAGGTGGAAGACCTGGATGCTTCATACTTTGTATATAGATGCCTCATGTTACGAAGTTACAATCCGTCACATGTCCAATGTCCTTGACCTAATTTTCATGGTTCAGTGACCACTTGAAAAAAAAGTTCAAATTTTTTGTAATGTGAAATTCTCTCTTATAATAAGTAATAGGATAACTATATTTGATATGTGCGTACCTTGCAAGGTCCTCATGTCTGTCAGACAGTTTTCACTTGACCTCGACCTCATTTCATGTATCAGTGAACAAGGTTAAGTTTTGGTGGTCAAGTCCATATCTCAGATACTATAAGCAATAGGGCTAGTATATTCAGTGTATGGAAGGACTGTAAGGTGTACATGTCCAACTGGCAGGTGTCACTATATTTGTTGTATGGAATGATTGTTAGGTGTACATGTCTAACGGGCAGATGTCATGTGACCTTGACCTCATTTTCATTGTTCAGTGGTCAAAGTTAAGTTTTTGAGTTTTGGTCTTTTTATCTAATACTATATGCCATAGGTCAACTATATTTGGTGTATGGAAATATTTTATGATCTTTATGTTAGTCGCACAGGTTTTATTTGACCGTGACCTCATTTTCACGGTTCATTGCACAGTGTTAAGGTTTTGTGTTTTGGTCTATTTTTCTTAAACTATAAGTAATCGGTCAACAATATATGTTGTATAAAAGCATTGTTAGCTGTACATGTCTGCCTGGCATGGTTTATCTGACCTTGACCTCATTTTCAAGGTTCATTGGTCTATGATTAGTTATCTTGGTTAATGTAAACTTTATGTGACAATTGTTATAAAGCTTAGCTTTATACTTAGGACTATCAACATAATATCAATGATTAGTATAGAAGGCGAGACATTTCAGCTTGTGCACTCTTGTTAGTTATTGGCCCAGTTTTCAAGTTGGTCCAAATCGGGGTCCAAAATTAAACTTTGTTTGATTTCATCAAAAATTGAATAATTGGGGTTCTTAGATATGCCAAATCTAACTGTGTGTTTAGATTCTTAATTTTTAGTCCCGTTTTCAAATTGGTCTACATTAAAGTCCAAAGGGTCCAAAATTAAACTAAGTTTGATTTTAACAAAAATTGAATTCTTGGGCTTTTTTGATATGCTGAATCTAAACATGTACTTAGATTTTTGATTATGGGCCCAGTTTTCAAGTTGGTCCAAATCAGGATCCAAAATTATTATATTAAGTATTGTGCAGTAGCAAGAAATTTTCAATTGCACAGTATTGAGCAATAGCAAGAAATCTTCAATTGCACAATATTGTGCAATAGCAAGAAATTTTCAATTGCACAGTATTGCGCAATAACAAGAAATCTTCAATTGCACAGTATTGTGCAATAGCAAATATTTTCAATTGCACAGTATTGTGCAATAGCAAGAAATATCTAATTGCACAACATTGCGCAATAGCAAGAAATTTTCAATTGATTGGAGTTGTCTTTATTTGTCCAGTCAGAATAGTAGTTGAATCAACTTAAATCATTGTTTTATACAATATGTATACAATGTATATTCACTTTTACTACCAACTGATAAATTAAAACAATCTTTACCATTCAGTCTTTTGTTACATTTTAATATTTTATGATGTATTTAAATGAGTAGTTATTTGCAAACTCCATTAGAAATTTGAATTGAGATCAGTTTTGGAAAAAGGGAAAGGGGGATGTGAAAAAAAATGGGAGGGGGGGGGGGGGGTTAAATTTTTTCTCATTTCAGATTTCATCAATAAAGAAAATTTCTTCAAACATTTTTTTGAGAGGATTAATATTCAGCAGCATAGTGAATTGCTCAAAGGCAAAAAAAATATTTTAAGTTCATAAGACCACATTCATTCTGTGTCTGAAACCTATGCTGTGTCAACTATTTAATCACAATCCAAATTTAGAGCTGAATCCAGCTTGAATGTTGTGTCCATACTTGCCCCAACCGTTCAGGGTTCAACCTCTGCAGTCGTATAAAGCTGCGCCCTGTGGAGCATCTAGTTATAGTATCTAATGATATCTTATATTATAAATTATGATTTTAACCTTATTTTACATGATTTCAAAAGCATCTGTAAATAGTCTTAGAGGTGAGCTTCACATGCTCTTTCCTGTCCTGATCTGTGTTTTGTATGCTCATACATTTCCATCTTTCCTGTCCATCAACATCATAACCTACCATTTTTATACGACCGCAAAATTTGAAAAAATTTTCGTCGTATATTGCTATCACGTTGGCGTCGTCGTCGTCGTCGTCCGAATACTTTTAGTTTTTGCACTCTAACTTTAGTAAAAGTGAATGGAAATCTATGAAATTTTAACACAAGGTTTATGACCACAAAAGGGAGGTTGGTATTGATTTTGGGAGTTTTGGTCCCAACATTTTAGGAATTAAGGGCCAAAAAGGGCCCAAATAAACATTTTCTTGGTTTTCGCACTATAACTTTAGTTTAAGTTAATAGAAATCTATGAAATTTTGACACAAGGTTTATGACCACAAAAGAACGGTTGGGATTGATTTTGGGAGTTTTGGTTTCAACAGTTTAGGAATTAGGGGCCAAAAAAGGGCCCAAATAAGCATTATTCTTGGTTTTCGCACAATAACTTTAGTTTAAGTAAATAGAAATCAATGAAATTTAAACACAATGTTAATGACTACAAAAGGAAGGTTGGTATTGATTTTGGGAGTTTAGGTCCTAGCAGTTTAGGAATTAGGGGCCAAAAAGGGACCCAAATAAGCATTTTTTTTGGTTTTCGCACCATAACGTTAGTATAAGTAAATAGAAATCTATGAAATTTAAACACAAGGTTTATGACCATAAAAGGAAGGTTGGTATTGATTTTGGGAGTTTTGGTCCCAACAGAATAAGGGGCCCAAAGGGTCCAAAATTAAACTTTGTTTGATTTCATCAAAATTGAATAATTGGGGTTCTTTGATATGCCGAATCTAACTGTCATGACTGTGTATGTAGATTCTTAACTTTTGGTCCCGTTTTCAAATTGGTCTACATTAAGGTCCAAAGGGTCCAAAATTAAACTTAGTTTGATTTTGACAAAAAATGAATCAGTTAGGTTCTTTGATATGCTGAATCTAAAAATGTACTTAGATTCTTGATTATTGGCCCAGTTTTCAAGTTGGTCCAAATCGGGGTCCAAAATTAAACTTTGTTTGATTTCATCAAAAATTGAATAAATGGGGTTCTTTGATATACCAAATCTACATTGTGTATGTAGATTCTTCATTTTTGGTCCTGTTTTCAAATTGGTCTACACTAAAGTCCTAAGGGTTCAAAATTAAACTTAGTCTGATTTTAACAAAAATTGAAATCTTGGGGTTCTTTGATATGCTGAATCCAAAAATGTACTTAGATTTTTTATTATGGGCCCAGTTTTCAAGTTGGTCCAAATCAGGATCTAAAATTATTATATTAAGTATTGTGCAATAGCAAGTCTTTTCAATTGCACAGTATTGCGCAATGGCAAGAAATATCTAATTGCACAATATTGTGAAATAGCAATTTTTTTTTAATTAGAGTTATCTTTCTTTGTCCAGAATAGTAAGCAAGAAATATCTAATTGCAAAATATTGTGCAATAGCAAGATTTTTTTTAAATTGGAGTTATCTTTCTTTGTCCAGAATCAACTTAAATCTTTGTTATATACAATATACAATGTATATTCACTTTTTACTACCAACTGATAAATTAAAATAATCTTTACCATTCAGTGATAACAAGCAGTTTTTTTACATCTTAATATTTTATGATGTATTTAAATGAGTAGTTATTGTTGCAAACTCCATTAGAAATTTTAATTGAGATTAGTTTTGGAATAAGGGAAAGGGGGATGTGATTAAAAAAATTGGGTTCAATTTTTCTCATTTGAAATTTCATAAATAAAAAAGAAAATTTCTTCAAACATTTTTTTGAGAGGATTAATATTCAACAGCATAGTGAATTGCTCTAAGAGAAAACAAAAATTTTAAGTTCATTAGAACACATTCATTCTGTGTCAGAAACCTATGCTGTGTCAACTATTTAATCACAATCCAAATTTAGAGCTGAATCCAGCTTGAATGTTGTGTCCATACTTGCCCCGACCGTTCAGGGTTCAACTTCTGCGGTCGTATAAAGCTACGCCCTGCGGAGCATCTGGTTTGGTTTGTGATCTTGAAACTCTTCTGACAACGCACTTGGTGGTAATTGCAGCTTAGTCACAAAAATATATCAGCCAATACTGTTGTAACCCCGTCGTGCGCCAAGCCATTGCCTGAGACATGCACTGGTTAAACTAAACACCAACTTTGTACATAGAAATCTCATATAACAATCCTAATTCATGAACCTGTTCTTCGGTGGTTGTCGTTTGTTGATGTGGTTCATAAGAGTTTCTTATTTCTCGTTTTTTTTATATAGATAAGACCGTTGATTTTCCCTGTTGAATGGTTTTACACTAGTCATCTGTGTATAGCTTGCTGTTCGGTGCGAGCCAATGCTCCATGTCCACATCCGTACTTGGACCTATAATTGTTTCCTTTTAACACATTGTGCAATGGAAAGAGAGTTGTCTCATCGGCACTCATACTGGATACCACATCCTATTTCTATGTAAACGTGGCAAGAAACTTGCTCTTTTGTATATCTTCGACAGCCAATCTTCCAACGGATTTTGTATTTCTATAGTGTTTTCACTGGCTGCTAGTGTAGCATAGATCTTTTCCCCAAGACTTCCACTGCTTCGTCCCCAACCGTTTGTATCTTAAAATAAAGTTTTATCCTTCACTTTTGTCTTTCCTTCCAACTAAACTTCTTGATTTACTTGGTTTTTATTTTCAATCCGGTCCAAATGAGATGTCTGATGATAAAGATCCAAAGATTTTAGAAAAGAGTTGAATTGTCGAATTTGTAAAAGTCAAAATTTATAGTCAAAGTACGGCCTTCAACACGGAGCCTTTGTTAACACCGAACAGCAAGTTATAAAGGGCCCCGAAAATGACTTATGTAAAAAAACATTCAAACAGGGAAACCAACTGCCTAATCTATATAAAAACAAGAAACAAGAAACACCTTGGACATATAGATAATAACTTACACTGGTAAATAAAAATAATTTTGTAGTAAGGTATACAATGGAGTATATATTATACAAAATAAATAATTTTGTTGTTCATAGTACGAGTACGAGAAATGAAAAAAGTACATAAAACACAACATAGAAAGCTAAAGACTGAATAACACGAATCTCATCAAATCGAGGTGAACTCAGATTTTCTGTTAGGTTAAGTATCCTCAGGGGCGGATCCAGTCATTTTAAAAAGGGGGGGTTCCTAACCCAGGACAAAGGGGGGAGGGGTTCCAATTACACGTCCCCATTCAAATGTATTGATCGTCCAAAAAAAGGGGGGGGGTTCCAACCCCCGGAACTCCCCCCCCCCCCCCTTCTGGATCCGCGCCTGAAGAACTCGTCAAATTGTTCTGCTTATTCACCTGCAGCTATTCCAAATCTTCCACTCGCCTTTCAGCACTACTGGTTTTCCTGAGATTCTCTTCTACGTCTTTGTAGGTTTTTGTTTTTACCAGATCCTATTCCTCCACATACTCTTTTCATATACTGAAAAGGTAGTGAGTTGTGCTCTTTCCTTTCTCGTTTTCTTTCTGTCTCTTCTGTGAGTCTCATTCTCTTGTTAATGTCTTATATTTCCCTTTTTTACTGTTGTAGATGTAACTTTTGCTCCTCGATAGCGCCTCTACCTCTTCATTTACATTATTTATCCTCTCAATTCCTTAATATTCCGCTGTCTTCGGTTACTCTGCACTTGAGTTCTCTCTTTTCCTAAATGTTAATACTCGAAATCGGTTCTCTCTTCGCTGTAAATAATTAGCATAACTCGGATCTGAGTCTCGTCTTTTCATCTACACTTCCCTGTCTTGGCTCTCACACTCCCTTCTCTTCGAGCTGTCGGTTCTGTCAGATTTATCTCTATTGCAAAGTTGGTACCTTTCTGTTATAAATATGTCACTTTCCTGTAATTTATTTATTTTTCCAATCTTTATGATACCATGTTTGTCATTCGAAAAGTCATCTAAGCAAAGGCATGTTCGATGTACCCAGTGGTTGTCAGATCCACTTTTAAATTACCTTATTGTCTTTATACTATAATTTTCTCGAACAAATTATTACAAATATCCACTATCCGTCGGTTAATTAGAATCTTCTTGTGCTTAGTTTGTCAGTGTATGATTTATTTGTTATCTTGTTTTGTTATGCCTCTAAATTGAACTTGAAAATAAGGTCAGTTCGAACACACCTTCGTGTAAAATTTTCGTCATATCCCAAGACATGTTTATTTATCATGTTAACTCTATTATTTAGTTCTATGGTAGGCTACTTTATGGTACTTTCATACGATGAATAATTAATACGTCGTTTAAGAAATTGAAAACAAACCTTTCTCATGAAATAGAAAATCCATCATAACATAAGTTAAAATGGTCCAAAAATATAAGGAAATGAAAGAATATTTCAATTTTTACAGAAGGTTTATGAACGCATTTGTACGCAGGCCTGTGCAATACGTAATTTTCAAAGTGCAAAAATAGCAAAACAGCTAAATTACTGAACGCAAGAGACGTACCATATTTTATTATTTTACACATACCATACGGAAACGTCGTTTACAGCAATAATACTTATTGTTTCGTTGCATTTCATACAAAATGTGGATTTTGTTGCAAATCGAGCCAATATTTTTATAGAAAATTATTCAGTTATCTACAGACTTTATTACAGATTTCCCGTTTTATTACGTTTTTTAAAAACATAGATTACTCACATGAGAAAGTTTTGAATTTCCCATGTTTTGTTGAAAAAAAACCTTGACGGTGTGCTTGAATATGGGCCCATCCTAGTATTTGTACATATTTTACTAATTTCTTCCGTGACTTTTGAATTTTTAAACTTGTGTAATGGAAAAAGAGTCATTTTGCTGGCATTATATGCAGTAAAATTGTTATTATAATTGTTCAACAGGAAATGCTTTTATTTCAGGATTCCCGTATTTTTTTAGAATTGCAACAACAAAATGGTACATAATGATGTACGCAAATCTTCATTACCAGTAGATTCTTGGATCGTACGGCGGTCGGTTCAAACCCATTTTCATTAGTTAGATTTGACAAATTGTTGTACTATGTAGAGTAGGGGCCTTTTACGGGACGTCGGGATCGGGTGTTTTTAAGCTCGTAATTGATCCTTTCGGGATTCGGGAATTTCATGTTTTTACGGCTGGGATTTCGGGGTCAGGATCCCTTCGAGACCCCCTCTATGTAGTAAATAAGAAATCATCTATATTATACAGATCATTAAATGGTATATATGTTTTATAAAAAAAAGAATGTCATTCTCTAGTGTTTGTGGAAAGAAATAAAGTAACAGAATATTTTTTCAATTGTTAAAAAAATAATATTAGACCGTCTATTGAGGAACTTCTATCAAGGACGTATACGTCCTTGCTTCTATATATCAAAACGGGAGACATTAGGCTGTTTAATTAACAGTAAGGTAAGGATTAGGATCGGCAAGCCAATCATTGAGAATCGAGAATTTCCGAGACAGTTTGGCGAACGCTCCCGACGGTGCGCCATCTGCCAGAAGGAAGACGACATGATGGGATGAACTGAAAGCATCAACGAAATAGTCTTAGTTTGTGTATATATTATTTGATTATTTCATCCATGCAGTTACTTCGCTTATTTTGAAGAATGCTGTGTGATATATTTTTCACCATATAGGTGCTATTATATTGTAAGTAAACAGTATTTGTATTATTGTAAACAGACACCGATCTTTGTGGGTTTTTTTATTTTGCGTTGTTGACCTTTAATTTGAGGGATGCTGTGCAATAGCCAATGCTGTAAGTCTAAAATTTACTTGTCGTTATTACACCGTTATATGTTTTAATAATAGGTGATTGTTCTTAAAAAAAAATAACATTGAAGCAAAGGTCAATATTTTATTGAAAAAAACCACCTGTTATTTACATCTGGTTGAAACCAGACCGAACTGCATGTTAATGAAGGTATATGACTGGTCCCTTGTTTATAAGAGCAAAGAAGACATTTTCTAAATTCTGGTCCAAACCAGTTATTTCTGAAAAGAAAACCAGTTAAAAAGTCGTCAAATCAGGGTAAAGTAATAAGTGGTATTTTGCTTATTATTTGTTAGTCATACATTTGAACTATGAGACAGGTAGTTCTGTACAGCCTGCTGTCTAAGAATTTAGACCAGTATGATATTTGGATTTTATATGGTAAATTATTCCATACTGGGACATAGATTGTTCCATAGCTGGTAAGTCAATAAATTCTAACATTTCTTATCACAGGCACTTGTTTCTGTCAATATGGGGTTTACTATCCATACCCGTACAAAAAAAAAACACTATTCATTTTGGGAAATGTTGCCTTTTAATTACATGATTATCATGAGAACAATGAAAGCCAACTATGCATGTTTATTTTTTTCACACATTAAAAAATAAAGGCAACCGTGTACACTCATCAAGTTACGCCACAGACTATCAGCCCAAGCTCATAAAATTAGATTAAAGTCTAAAAGAATATGTAATATGGTCTGATACTAAATCCATGGTAGTAACTCTACATGTAATCAGTCTGTTCATTGTTGCAATTATCTTGCAGAAGAAAATAGGCTAAAATCTGTTTGAAAATAAAGTGTTGGGCTTGTTGTTGCTAAAGTTCACCCAAAATGTATTAGGAAACTGTCTTGACAATAGTATATAGAAGGTGGTAAAGGGGGTATTGAACACAGAAGCATGTGAAATAAAAATCGCAAAAACGTATCAGGAAAAATAAAAAGCGGGAAAAAATGAAGCATGAGAAATAAAATCGTAAATATTAAGGAAAAAAGTACCAGAAGTTGCTTTAAATTAGTTCCAATTTACATTTTAATCAAATGCAGAACAATGCAAGCACGAGAAAGTAAGAGCACCGACAACAACTCAGAAAATATAAGGAGAAACATGAAGCACGCACATCGAACCAAACACGAGAAAAAGAAAAATTAAACACTAAAACACGAAGACACATGATATAAAAAGGCCTAAAAGATAAATAACCCTTTATCACCCTCTATATACAACTGTTAAGACAATACATCAGTCTCAAGTTTGTTCATGGTGTAGGAAAGTGGAAAAGATGTTAACAAATTTTATTGTAAATAATTCAAAAAATAATTTAACTAAGCTTTAAATGTAAACTATTCTTTATCAACTTATTATTTCAGGTTTATTATTTAGTTAATTGAAAGAAAGAGGTGTAATTATGCCTATACAGATACCCCAGTGGACAGAATTTTTATCCTGCCAAGTTTGTTTCCATGTTTTTGATGAAGGTCACCATAGACCTATAAGTTTAGCATGTGGTCACACAGTCTGTAGAACATGCTTGTGCAATTTGCCTCAGAAGAGATGTCCATTTGATCAGAACACAATAGCTAAAGATGTCAGTGAACTGCCTGTTAACTACGCCTTATTGCAGTTGGTTGGTGCATCTGTACCTGAAACTGACACACTACCATCAGAGGGGATATCTGATCACGTGAAGCATTATAATGCATCTAAACGTTGTATAGAAGAGCTAGCACTTCATTTGAAACCAGTCAGTGCAGGTAAAATAAATTTTGAAATATTTAAATATTTAGTCTGTTATTTCATGAATTGAAATATGAATATCAAAATCAGTACAAGTTTCACTACATGTGCACATCTTTTGTTGGTGATTAGGGTTGATTCACCCTGAAGGTCAAGACAATAACAATCAAAACCAAGGAGTAAACAAAGACTCATAAAACCAAAGGACATTTACATCAACAGTTATTAATAATAAATAAAAAACAACACAAACAGGTGCTCCGGAAGGGTAAACATTTCCTGCACCGTATATGGCACCAGTCATGTTATTTCTTTGTTCAGTTCGGTAATGATCGAGGTTATTATGGAAGTTGTTCCTTTGAAATATAGACAAGATAGTAATAAAATTGAGAATGGAAATAAGGAATGTGTCAAAGAGACAACAACCCGACCAAATAAAAAACAACAGCAGAAGGTCACCAACAGGTCTTCAATGTAGCGAGAAATTCCCGCACCCGGAAATCTGTTTTCACCACAGTTACATGTTGCTTTTCATGAAGGTACAAAAAAGTGTACGTCACCCTCACAAAAAAAAAATAAATACAATCAAAGAGACTAAAAACATTAAAAGAATGGAATATCACTGTGTTCATTCATTAAAAATGGAAACATATTTATTTGAAAAATAAATGCCAATGCTGTGTAGATTCAAGAAAAAATATTTACGTTGAAATTTCTCAATTTTATTTTACATGGTAGATATACTGATATATTTTATTGGCTGGACAGTTTAACAATGTTTTAAATAAGAAAATACATTACATGATGATACATTTACTATTTTTATTTGTAGCTGACCAAAAACTTAACACACCATGTTCATCTAGTAATGGCAGTGAACCAAACAACGGCATTTTAAGTCGCCCCATGCAACGCAAGCTGGTAACTCTAGTAAACTGCCAACTTGTTGAAGATGAAGGGAGAGCTCGAGCAATACGAGCTGCTCGTTCTCTTGGAGAAAGAACTGTGACAGAATTAATTCTACAACATCAGAATCCACAACAACTATCAGCTAATCTATGGGCAGCAGTACGAGCTAGGGGATGCCAGTTTCTTGGTCCAGGTAAAAACAAAATTGCTAAATGTACATTCTAAGTAAAAACTAATAAATGTACATGTATATAAATTGTTGTGTATGTTTTAATTATAGATGAATGAAAAAGAAGAAAAAAAGAAAAACAAACTATAACCATGATAACAAGGGCATTTTGAATAAGATTGATGAGACATAAAATGGAATGTTAAATAGGAAATTTGTGACTCCAAAAATCCTCAAGGAATTGATTCTGCTCATTAAATGCATGTTATATGCATTTTGAAATACATGTATGGCAAATTATACTTTAAGAAATGAAAAAAAAGTTTATAGCTCTGATTATCTTTTTTAATAACATTAATTCACAAACATCTAGTATAAATATGGAAATTTTAATATTGTGACAAAATGATAGCCAGTTTTAATTTATTTCAATTTTTCAGCTATGCAAGAAGAAGTGTTGAAGTTGATACTTTTAGCCTTAGAGGATGGATCTGCTCTGTCTAGAAAAGTGCTTGTTCTGTTTGTTGTTCAGAGGTTGGAGAAACACTACCCCCAGGCTTCCAAAACAGCTATTGGTCATGTTGTCCAACTCTTGTACAGAGCCTCATGTTTTAAGGTATAAACAGTTTTTGTATCACAAATAAATCAAATTGAAAACCAGTTCAGACCAAATGTAAGACACTTACTTATTTTTTTCAATTATTAAATTGGCTTGCAATGCAATAATTCTCCATCAACTTGATCGTTTTAAGTCAATTTTTATATAACTGCAAATTTAATTGTGGTAGTATTATGGTGATGTCTGCATTTAAAGACATTTTGGTTCACAGACAATTACCTCAAAGTTTTAACACAAGTGTCAATACCACTAAAAGATGACTGGGATTGATGTAGGGGCTATTTTTTTCCCAAGGCAAGGATATTTTTAAACCTTTCATTATCCCTTTTGTAGGTGTCAAAAAGAGATGAAGAATCATCTTTGATGCAGTTGAAGGAAGAATTCAGATCTTATGAAGCTTTGAGGAGAGAACATGATTCACAGATAGTCCAAATAGCCATGGAAGCAGGATTACGTATTGCTCCTGACCAGTGGTCATCATTGTTATATGGTGACACCAGTCATAAATCTCATATGCAGTCCATTATTGACAAGGTAAATGTCTTCATTATTGTTTGAATGTGTTCATGGATGGGATTAATGGTATATAAAAAAGTGGCTTTAGAAATAATGAGTTGAGAATAAATGTTTTAAAATAATAAGATCCTGAAAACTAAATTTTAAACATGGCATGAATAGATGTCATAAAAGTCCTGCTACCACTTGATAACCTGTAGGAAAAGAAGAGCACATTTGTCTCTACCTTTCATCTCAAACTCCCAGAGAGGCCTTCAATTAAGATCAAGTTTTAAAGTAATATTATTTTCCTTACAGTTACAGACGCCACAGTCATTTTCTCAGAGTGTCAACGAATTGATAATAACTTTACAGAGAACTGGTGATCCATGCAGTCTACAACGATTACATCCACATTTAGAGTTCCTGGCCAGTGTTGATCCTAATCCTGGTAAGTGCTTACATCCACATTTAGAGTTCCTGGCCAGTGTTGATCCTAATCCTGGTAAGTGATTACATCCACATTTAGAGTTCCTGGCCAGTGTTGATCCTAATCCTGGTAAGTGATTACATCCACATTTAGAGTTCCTGGCCAGTGTTGATCCTAATCCTGGTAAGTGATTACATCCACATCTAGAGTTCCTGGCCAGTGTTGATCCTAATCCTGGTAAGTGATTACATCCACATTTAGAGTTCCTGGCCAGTGTTGATCCTAATCCTGGTAAGTGATTACATCCACATTTAGAGTTCCTGGCCAGTGTTGATCCTAATCCTGGTAAGTGCTAATAGTTTCTTTGAAGGAAGCAGGCTGCAATTTGAAGGAGCTTGCCTTTTAACATATAACATATCTTAACCATTGCAAATTCATCTTCAGTATTGTAAATTCAGAAACTGATCATGCATGTAGTTTGTGATTGTTAAATAATGGACAAGAATGTGGTATGGATTATTGTGATTTCAGGTATTGCTAGAAAATTAAAATGAATAGTTATTGAAAAAAAATAACTTAACTGTATGTGGTGGAAATGTAAATAAACCCTGTCATTCCTGTACCTGGAATTTCATTATTTAGCTAATTGTACATGTTTTCAGAAGTATTGTCAGTATTTTAAATTACACTATTTTATGATGTGTTAAATACCAGTGTTGTAAATGTACAGATTCCTTTTTAGATGCACCCTCACCATCATGGGAGAATCTGGAAGCTGTTATGAAAGCCATCAAAACTGTAGTTCAAGGACTTGTAGATTTCATACAAAGTAATGGTTCTAAACATTTGGAGATCTTAACATTACCCAATCTTAGATACAAGACCAGTATGTGTCGTGATTTGGTACAAAGGGGAACATGTCCAAGAGGTGGAAATTGCACTTTTGCTCATTCACAAGATGAACTTGAAAAGTAAGTAATCAAAGAATTTTGTTAAACTGTTTATTCTAGAGGGACACATTTCATTGTTATTCTCACAGGTTCTGTTAATCCTTTCCATAAATTCTGTTCATTAGATATAAAAAATCCTTGATTATTATACAACTTTTTTATGTATTTTTTTTGGGGGGGGGGGATAGGAAACTAATAAAAACCTCTAATGTAATGAAAGAAAAATGATTTTGAGACAGACTGAAGTTTATGGACCAAAGATTTAATATGATTTTGAAAATCTGAATGCAATATCTAGAACAGTAAAGAAAGTGTAATATTTTGTCCTTGTTTTTGCTATTTCAGATATAGGGCCAGAAATAAAAGATTAGGAAAAGGACAATTTTTACCTACAACAACATCAGCTTTAACACCTAAAGAAAAGTTAGCATTAGAAAGTGTAACAAAAACTACAGCTGAGAAGCTATTGGCAGCTGAAATATCAAAGTCTGGAAACAGTATTGACACTATTTCAACAGATCAACAGTAAGTTAATTACATGTATAAGAAAACTCTTTTTCACTATTTTTCCGAAAGTGGGTAATATGACATAAACAATACATAAAGCCAATTGTAATTGACCACATTCAATATACATTTCTCAAATTTTTAATATAACTGAAAGTGAAACATAAAAAGTTGAGGTTTGCATTGTTTCTCATTTTAAACGGTGGGCAATTGGTTGGTTTGTCCAATGAAATTTACGTCACATTTTTCATGGGATCTACAGATCAGGCTGTGTATGAAATTTTCATGACATTGCTATAGGGAACTACAAATAAAAACTTTCTAAATTTTTTTTATCAGATTCCATCAGATAATGGGCTCTCCAACTTCCTATTTACAAAATTCTTAAAATTGGGGAGATCAGTGGCTCACTAAAGAAGAGTAGCTCACAATTGTTGTCTCAATTGCATTTAATCCAGGGTTTTAAATTTCCCCCCTAACAAAGCTGATTTAGAAAAGCAAACCATTGCATGAGACAAATTTTACCTTATTAGATGTTCCTCTTCTTATTCTTTCAGAGGTACAATCACAACCCCATCTGGACTTCCGCAGAAACTAGCAGTAACACATGAACCATCATGCTTGCCAGGGGCCATGACCAATATGACTATTTCTACAAGTCAAGCGTCCATGGTGCCTACTCCCATGACACCACATATACAGAATATGTCTGGATCAATGGGACCTCATGTTTCATCATTTACACAGAACCCTAGTCCTCAAAACTGTTACCCTCCTGAGTATTACCAATCTTGTCAGAACACAGTACCTATGATGTCAATGCCAAGAATGATGTCTTATGGTAAGTGTTTATACTCTCTCTGCAAGGTTAAATATGTGAAATTTATGTTCTGTTTCTTAAGGCCACTAGTATTGGCCATAGAGGCTCTATAAACAATACTACAGTCAAACCTTTTGTATAGGACAGCAAAAAAACTTTCATTGAAATGAAATTTAAAGATCACCATTGCTAACCTTTATACATAGACATGAGTGTAATAATTTTTTGGAAGGGTAAATATTATGTCTTAAAACTTAAACAACTTTGTTTATGATGATGTTGGTTATACTCAAAACCTATACCACATCAGTGTATGGTTACTTTTGAAAAGATGATGTAATTGTCTGTTTTTCTTTTTTAGCTCACCGTTCAGAAGGAACAGTGAGCTTTAGCCATCACTTGGCGTCCGTTGTCGTCTGTCTTGTGTAAACTATTTCAAACAACTTCTCCTCTGGAACTACTGAACCAATTCCTACCAAAATTAAGCTGAATGATCCTTAGAGTATCTAGAATAAAGTTTGTGTTTTATTTTCTGTTTCGTCAAAAAACATGGCCCCCATGGCTAAAAATAGAACATAGGGGTAAAATGCAGTTTTTGGCTTATATCTCAAAAACCAAAGCAGTTAGAGCAAATCTGACATGGGGTTAAAGTGTTCAAACGGTAACATTTTATCAGCCCGAAAATTTTCAGATGAATCTAATCTTGGGTTGCTGCGACTAAATTGGTAATTTAAAGGAAATTTGCAGTTTTTGGTTATTATCTTCAATAGTATTAATGATAAAGATAAACTGTAAACAGCAAATATGTTCAGCAAAGTAAAATCTACAAATAAGTTATAAATATAATGACGAAAATTGTCAATTGACTCCTTAAAGAGTTATTGCTCTTTAAAGGGATAATTCGCGAATTTTTACTTGTCAGCTAATTATGTCCATAATACCATAAAAAACATATTCACCAAGTTTTATCTGGATATGAACAACATTAAAGGAGAAAATTAAGAATTAATAATTTTATTTCTTCGAACTTCCTGACTTATGTGACGTAGTTTAAGTCTTTAAGCATGCCGGGAGTGGAAAGAATCTCATTTTAAATCTTAATCGTTAATCATCTTATAACGCTATTTAAAGCGCATAGACGACGTTTGGTGTAGCTATTAACCAACTAATAATTAAGATGGAACAGCGCTCAGCTTGAAAGTAGAATGTACGATTTATATTTTAATATTTTCTGAAATGATAATAGTGATACAAGTAAATCATATAAAAAAAATTTTTATGATTTTTTTTTCGACGGATATTTTGAACTAACATGTATAACTGGTAGTGTTTTAAAAATGCATATTTGTACTTTTTACCTTTTACGTCAGGCTAGTAAATATGTGCTGCTAGTACATTTGTAGTGTGCAAATACGGCCCCGCAAATACAATGTGTATTGTACTTTGACACATAGTGACTACCTGTTGAATGCGTGGTTAAATTCAAGTTAATTAAAAGATTAGCATTTTGTATCTTTTGATCTTTACTAAGTGAATTTAAGCCGTCACGGTTCACTTTTCTAGGTGTGAACAACATTTCATATGAATGATAAACGGGGGAATCTTAATATTTTCCATGAGCTCAGTTTAATTAAATATATTATTGACGTGGAATATTTTTTGTTAAAAAAAAAAGAAATATTGAATTTATTTAATTGAATAAATTTATAAATAATGAAGTCCTTATAAACACGAGTAAATGAATTAAAAATTCTAAATAAGAATCGGTGACCTTGAATTTTTTAAATAGATAGTAATTACCAATTTGCAGTTATATAAGTGGGTCGTTCAAAGCGATCTTCTTTTTTTTTTTTTTTTTTTTTAAATATTCAGGAAGTAATGTCCTTATCAAAATAATTTAATTCTCACCACGTACTAATTCTTCAGCTATTTGAACGAAAATATCAAAAATGTTGACAGAAAATTTAAAGGTCAACTTTGTCTTACTGGAAGGGAGGGAGAGCTCCAGACGTACTTATTAAAACACAAAGCAGGCTTATGGCTTATCGTCAGTTTGTGTGCTGGGTCAGGAAAGGTCAACCACTTGGCAAGAAACACAGAATAATCCTACCGGCTTGTGTAGTAAACATAATTAGAAAAGAGTTTCCATCGTTGGATGGGGTATACGAATGATTCAAAGAATGTGAAAGTGACACTTCAGACTGAATAGTTCTAAAATCATTTAAACGATTTACCAATACAATTTTTCACCGAATGTTTCAGATTCATTTCATTATTTGTGTATTAATAAACCTATTTATGAATTATTTCACTTTGAGGTCTAATTTTATAGATTGCATGTTGTATTAACATGAAGGTTTGGTCTACCACAGTACCACGGAGCGTTGATATGATTTGACCCGAGATCCTCCGGAGATGTTGTTGGGGTTCTTGTTGTGCAACCTAAACCAGTTTTCTATGATGTGTTTTTTATCTCTTTGTTTGTCTTTCGATCGTTTATTGGTTATTTTTTGCTATGACGTTGCCAGTGTGTTTTTTAATACTGAATATGACTATCCTTATTGGTACCTTCTGTCTTTTTACAAACAAGACCATAAAACTGAATATTGGAAATGTATCATGCTACTACAAAAGAAAAAGCACTGATGGATTGTCCTAGAAGCATATTTTATTAGAATAATAATGGTCTATAAGCAGTTACATTTATTTCATGTTTGAAGCGGTGCATTTTTTAAAATTTAATTTGACTTTTACCAAGAAATGTATTGTAGCAAAGGGGTAGAGTAATTGTGGTCTAGTGTCAGATACTCAAAAATAATGGAATTTAGCAGAAAAGGAAACAAATAACGGACTTTGGCAAAAATGTAGAGGGCTTTTGATACCTTTTTCTCCAGACATAAAATCTTTTACAATAGATCATCCTACAACAGCTTAAAAGCTTGAAATGCCAGCGATTTCGCGGGAGTGTTTTAGTGTTCTCAAAAACTTATATTGATAAATAATTGAATGTACATGTACAGGAAGACAAACGGTTACCGCACGTTCTAGAGACATGCCACGAACTAAGTATCATCTTCGTGTCATAATTGCGCATGCTTGTCTCTCCACATACAAGTAAACGCAAATTTTCTAATAGGCAAAATATTTCGTAAATGCGCCCGCTATTATCGGAAATAGGACAAGAAAGTATGAAAGATAGTCATCCGTAATCTCTCGGTTAAATTCTCTGGGATTTACTCCAAACAATGTTGTAAAATGATGCAGTATGTTTTTTCTTTCTTAAATTATTCATCACAACTCTAGACCGCATAACGTAAATTAAACATTTGCTAAGCAAATAAAACAAGCTGACAAAACATTATGTAAGCTATTGTGTACAAAATCATTGGCGGATCCAGGGATAGTGGTTCCGGGTGTTGGAACCCCGTTGTTTTTTTTTGCCGATCAATGCATTTGAAGTGGGACATATAGTTGGAATCCCCCTTTTTTAATATGGCTGGACCCCCCCCCCCCCCCCGAAAAGTAAAATTGAAATTTGAAAAAAAAAATTAATTTTACATGGTACAGTACCAGATAATCTTCTACACATGAATTTTGAAACAGAAGTCAAAATTAATAATTTACGGTCTTATTATTTCTGTCTTTGCACATGTCAGAATTAATCAGCCTGTAGATATAAATTTTAAACTCTTAATTTCATGTTTGGAAGGCTTTGTGTATTTCAATCAGGTTAGGGACATACATTGTGTATAATACAGGATGTATAATACACCATGACAGCATTTTCGATGGCACTTTTACCTGTGCACACCTGGGTCAAACAGCTGGGAAGCGATGCATGTACCTGAATTGCGTAATGTCACCAGTTTATTAGCCCGCAGGAAGTCACTAGAATACCTGAATGTGACACTATTACATGACCTCTGGCAATAATTCAAAAGATCGTCGGTTTTCATATTAGAAGTACCCGACATGAATAAAATCTATTACATATAAAAAGGTTTTTTTTGCAAGCATTTCGAAAAGTCTAAAGCCGCTACAGATACCTTTTAATCTCTTTAAGAATATATTTATGCTTTTACAACTTCCAAATTAGTGTCCGCCCCACTAGATGTATTCCTATCTATTATCTTGTTAATATCATAAATTTAGAAAGAAAAAATACTCCTACTACGATTGACCATAAATCATTACAAACTTCGCTAGCCTAGCTCTTGACATTTAATATCCCGAAACTGCTCAGCCTTAACTTGTAGGACTACGCAACTGCGTTGACCTAGTAGACAGCTATAAAGCATAACAAGGGGGCGGTAAGATCTATTAAGTTTCCACACGAATCGGGGAAGAAATATGCTCCCATCTACCTATCACCTCTTCAACCTTTTATATGGCACAATATGGAAAAGGAGGGGGGGGGGGGGGGGGGGGGGGGTTAAACAGCATCTGTAATTATACTACATGTAAATAAATAAAGTCTTATTTTTAATCCATTATTATATTAAACAAATGACCCTTTAAATGTTTTACGTAATTTTTTATGTATAAATAAGTTTTTTTTTGCACCTAAAAAATATATACTTCATTGAACTTGTGAATTTACGAGAGAAAGTCACAGAATTAAATGTCATAATTCAGTTTCGAGTTTATTTTTCTTTAAACGAGAAAACGTAAATTAAATAATTCATTTTTGGTTTGTTCTTGAAATATTATTTTTAAAAAAAGTTTTATACAGAATTTATTAAATAAATATCAATGACATCAAATAATTGTTATAAAATCAAAATGCCAAAGTGGCTAGGTACCTTAAATGGCTTCATTGTCCCTAGAAATATATATCCTTTGCATGATTGAAATCAAATATCTTTTTATTTGTAAGGCTTGTAAACAAGTTCATAAACTTAAAATGTAATAAATAGTATAATATTTGAAGATGTTTTTCCTGTATATATTCAACAATTTTTTTGTCTGTAACTTTTTATCCGTGTACTAAACTTCTACTTGTAAACAACAAAATCTGTTACTAAATGCATGAATGCAGAAATACTGAACTATATTAATCTGACAATTTCCTTTCAACCAGGCTTGGAACGAAATAGCAATAAAAACATTCATGAGAAAAAAATCATAATTATTATCAAATTTCCATCGAAACAAGATGCATCAAAATGGTCTGCACACACTTTCTTGAACTTGTTGTGAGTTGGTTGGTGTTATGTTAAGGTTAATCATCCACGTCTGGTACAACTCTTTCTTTTTTGCAGGATCTTGGAAAGTGTGTAAACCTATGCCATGTGAACTTCGAGTTGAACATCCGTACGCTTCACAAGTCATTTTGATACTGAATATACGATATGCCATGCTTGTTTTTTAGCTTTGTGGTATTCAGATATTTTATTCAAATATACTCATCACGTGACAATTTGTATCGGAGATGCCGTCAAAATGGCGATAAGTCGAGAAGTGATAGTGGGATTTTAATTTTTATTTTAATCACTTATCTAGAAGAATTGAACAATAATTTTAATGAATATATGATTATTTATATCAAATAAACATAATATAAAATTTTCATTTTTTTGCGAAGTTTCCCTTTAAGGACAATTTTACACAATTTGTTTAAAAAACAAACTACGATGAAATTGGACACCTAAACTCTTAAACGAAAGATAAATGCCAAAAAATCAAGGTGAGCGATTCAGGGTCTTGAGAGCCTCTTGTTTCATCGAACATTCTATATGATCCTTTTATTACATAGATAATCAATTTATGTACTTTTGAATGCATTTTTAAACTAAAGTATTGTTTTTAGGTCCAACATGTTATCAGCACCAAACAATGCCACCAAGCTATCGTCCACCAGTTTATGGAATGATGCCACCTCAACAGTGTCCCTACCAAACGGGTATGGAGTACACCATGGCCACTAGATGTCCGCCACAACAACCACCACCTCCTTATCCTGGGTCATGCATGTCCTATGACATGTGTCAGCAGGCTCACAGTAACCTGAACCCCTATGCAGAACCTTTTATGGTTGGTCCACATGGTCCAGCTGGTCAGCAGTTCTGTTGTCACTCTGATGATCACAGATGTCTAGTTCCTCCGCACGGTCAGGTAGGTCAATGTCCAGTCAATATATCTAAACTGAAGGGTCAACTCCAAAATCAATTCATCAAATTAAAATGGAAACTTCAGCATTCCTCTTTTAAAACTACTATTTGTATATTTATGCAACTAACTTACATAATACCCATATAATTTAGATTTATTTTTATGGAGGGGGTAATATTGCCCTTTGTTTTGTCAAGCAAAAAATTCTTGAAACTTTCCTTTGAAATTTTTTATATCGTGCAGGATTGGTTCCTTTGACGAAAAAGAAAGAAAGATAAAAAACCTTTGATAAAGATAAAAAAAAAAACAACCCCAATTTGATTTTATATTAGATAACATAGGGTGTGGGGATGTTACCCTTCCTTTTAGAGCTATGAGATATCTTTTCTGGCATTACAGCAACATGGTAAGTATGGGAAATGTTGATGCCAGTGCATCGGCGGTATAAAACTTTCCTTTGCAGCCTAAACACATCATCAAAAGAAAAATTCAAGTCAAGAAACAGAAAATAGAGGATAGGAATAGGTAACAAAAAAGTGTGCCTGTTGTTGTTAAAAGTATTGTTGGAATTTACTGACTGTTTAGTGCTGAAAAATATCTGAAACACTTTTAACCCTGTCTTTATTAGAAAAAGAGAAAAAATAATTTATCACAGAAAATTGATTTATTTTTTACGGCTGTTCAAATAAAATATACATGGTAACAAGAGAAGGCATTTTAAAAATGAGGTAACCACCTATAGAGGCAAATTAAAATTTCACTTTCATTTCCAATATGTTAAACCATAGATGACACCCATTCATTGATACAAATAGGAAGTGGCTTCTCTATGTCCTGTGTATGTTTTTATGGAACAGCCTTTGAATCCAAAACTGCTTATTTCCTGATATTTGACCAAGGGTTGAATACAGTTGCATTTTAAAATGTTAAAAGGATTAAGTGAGGATGATGATCTGAACAGGGGTTCCCCTGGAAACATTTAGTCGTCACCTCACTTTTCCTTATTTGTGATAGTGCTCTGTTGTACCTGTGGTTGCTTTTATCAGAAAATAAGCATTTAAAAAAAAATAATGAGAAAAAAATTAGTGAGAATGAAATGGTAAAGACAGGATTATTGTAAAAATATAAAACCTAGCATATATTTAAGTATTCAAAATTTAAAAAAAAATATTTAAAAACTAGTTTTCAAGATAAGAAAAAAAACCATGAACACTGTGTCACTTTAATATAGTTCTTTATTGATGCTGGTGAGATACTTCTAAGTAACAGTTCTTGCTATTACATTTGGTATGCCCGAGTGAAATATTATTTAAGTTATAAAGAGCAGAATACAGCTTACAAAATTACAAATTGAGCCAAAAAAATACTTAATTCATTTTATATCCATATCAGATTGGGTTGAGAGAAAGGCTTCTTTAATTATTTAGATTTCATGTATATTGCTTCATATATATTGCTGGATCAAACAATTTATTTGGGAGTGTTTTAATCACCAGATTTCTTCGAACTAAATCATTGAATGTGATTAGATTTCTAAGAAATCCTGGGAAATAAAAAAACAAAACAAAATAAATTGGTTGTTTAAGCAATTTATAAATTATGAAGGAAGTAAATTGCATGGTGTACAAATTTCTCCTATTTTTAGAGTACAAAAATGTATCAGTGTGTTAGTAACATATGCTGTATGTGTTTATGGGATTTTTTTTGTAAATTATAACATTTTAAACTTTATAAATTTTGATACAAGCATTTTATGTTAATGTTTAACCATTTTAAGTTCAAGGCAACTACTGAACAACGGTAAATTTCCACAATATTTCATTCCAAAATATTTGTAACTATCACTTATTCTTGTTTGACACAATTGTAAAAACACTGTGGCTTGTTTTCACTCACATGATACGTCATGTGATAGGTAAACTCCCCACATTGTTTAAGTAAAACTTACTAATGTAAAGGTTTGGGGACTGATTTAAGTGCGCTTTCATGTCTATACTGTTCATTGACTTTCATTGGCATATGATTTCAGGTATTTAATACCTGAAGCAACTAGAAAAAAAAAAAAAAAAATTAAATACTGAACCTAAATTTTTCATTTAAAATAAAAGTATAGGTTTCCGTAATAGAAACCATTCTTTAAAAACAATTTCTTAATTTCAGAATAGCTTAGGCTCTCTTTTAATAAATAATTAATTTATGTAAGTTCTGACTATGAAAGTTGATTCATCTTTGTTAATACATATGAGTGTAAATTAGCATAATAAATCGTTGATATTCATATTTGTACAGAATAAGCCATAAATATAAAGTATCTTTAGTTCTTGACTGTTGTTTAAAATTGTAACTACCGTAATCTGCTGTGTATAATCTGCAAATAGTTTTGACAATACATATTAACTTGTCAAGTCTTCTGTGAATCTTTTGTGGTATGCTAAATTTATGTTTGAATGACCTTTATTTAAAACAAACACATACAGCAGTATGATCACAGAATACAATAGAAAAAAAAACAGAAATTTGTAATGAAGCATTATATTTTGATGAAAAATAATGTGGTATTTTAAAATTCAAATTGCATATAAATATGGATTAAAATAATTATAAAATTATTCAAAAAGAATATTGGCAACACCTATAATTTCAAGAATAAACAAGCAAGAATGTAAACAATTGTTAAGAAATCAAGCTTTTTCTTATTTCTTGCTTATATTATTTTAAAACTGTGGATTATGCATGCCAAAATACGGTAACTCAGAAAGAGGTAACATGTTTTTCAAATCTCTTTAGAAACGAAGTCAGAAATCATGGTGGAGGATTCAGAGTTAGAAACCTCTTCATTTATTATGACACAGCACCATTTTGTGTTTCCAATTAAATATTTTATGGCTTACTCTAATGATTTAAGATGTAATAATAATTTTTGCTGATACAGGGATTATCATAGGTAATAAAGAAGGCAAGCAGATTCTTTTTTGTTTGGAAATGGTTGTATTTGAAGATTTCAGTCAGGTATGGTTATATGTTGTACTAAATAAGAATGTATGCTTGATATCATTGTATTTTTCAATCTTTTTGGAATTCATACACCAAAAAAAATGACAAAATCTTATGTCTGCCAGTAAGGGATACATGGTAAACTTAAACTTGTCTAATTTTCTTGCAGGATGTTGTCTCACCAGTACTGCACAGTCAACAAATTATTCCACAATTTCAGGTTGAAAGTATTCGGTACCATACAAACGAGGATACAGATGATTAGACTTAACTCCCTTTCATTTTCGGAACTTTTAAAATTGTGTAAATTTCTGTTTTGAAATGGAAAAGCATCAAGTCATGTTAGGCTTGTGCATATTATATTCTTATAGCAAAGACTGTTTTACACTTATGCAGCTGCAGTTATCCCCCCTTTTTGTTGTCATCTCCTTCAGTATTTAGTAAATATGAGTTAGGGATGGACTCTTGTGTAGGATTAGATTAAAAATAAAATAGTGCTCTTTTTATTATGGAAGATGTCTTTCAAGAATTGATCTTTGAATAAAGAAAGAGGATCTTTTTATTATTAATGAGGTCTTTCAAAAATTGATCTTTATCTTGTGGATGAGGTCGATCAAGGATTGATCTTTTTATTATTAATGAGGTCTTTCAAGAATTGATCTTTTGATAATGTTTTCTTGCGGAAGATCTGTGTTTCCCTCAAGGCACTCTGGTGTCCTCCACTTATGACAAATGCTTGCCACCAAAAAGCCATCAGTGCTGAAAGTGGTGTTCAACATCAATCAATTAGTGGACCTAGGTGGTCTAAATACAACTGTTTCACTGGAGCAATTTTTATTCCAAACTCTTTGATTCTTGTTTCTAAATATTTTGAACTAACGACTTTCAAATAAAAATTGTACGGGGTAAAGCAGTCTTCTCTGATAAGTGAAACAATTATTAAGGTTTTAAAATTATACAGAATTTTAATGTTTATATGTTTACTCCTATGCTTAAAAAGAAATGAATCCTTTCATTGCTACTACTTAAAAAAGAAGCGAGACCAGATTTAAAGTGATAAAGGCATTGTAAAAATTTGTGCTTGGTTATTTGTAAATATTGGATTATTGTTCCATATATATGTATTCTATGATATATTGAGCACTTTTTAATGTTTTGTGTGAAGCATGCACCAATCAGAAAATGGACTCCTATGGTAAATTGTAAAACAAGTATTGGCTTGATATGCTCTGTATGGGACATAGAACTAAGATGGTGTCTTTCAAATTTGGTTCAATCATGAAAGATGAGTTTGAAGGGGTTTTCCATCTGGAATTCATTTTGTGGTTGTTGTGTATGAGAACTGTTTACATTTGTAAATGAAATAATATTTTTATCAATAATGATATGTATATTTATATGTTTATCTGTAAGGTAACTAGTGCAAGGTCTATCAAATTTGATAGTTTATATACTTGTGATTTTGAAGTGACAAAATTTAAAGCTGATAAAACAAAAGTGTATAAAGTACTCTTTATTCTAATATATTGCTTTCTTGGAAATACTGTAAGAAGATTGTTTTTGTACTTGTGTATACACTGTTTATGAAAATAATGATTCAAATTAATAATTTCCTGAGAATGGAACATCTAGTTTTGAACATGATATAGATTTTGAATGTATGTATACAAGTACATTTTCAAGTTGCTTATTTAAAAGAAGCAGAACGTTTGAGGTCTGAGACTAAGATTAACTTTTTAAAGGGGTTTGTTCATATCCTGCACAAATTTGTTATCTATGGGTATAGAACTTAATTTTTATGAACACACAGAAGTTTGAATAATTTATAGAATGATTAGTAGAAAGTCAGACCTCAGACTTCTATGTTTACCTTCTTTAAGAAGACCTTTTGTTTTTGAAAGCTTGGAATTAAATCAGTATTTTTTATTGTGAAATTCTCTAAATTTGTTACATCGAGGAAGAACTATATTTTTGATCACAGAGTTGGTTGACCACATTGGAAAACATATTTCTAGATCTTTGCAGCAAAGGTTATTAGAGATGAAAAGTATTGACATTTTTTTGCCTGTAATTGTTTTAATATATACATTGTATATATATGTAGATATTTGTGTGTATTTATGATTCTTAAAAATATGATATAGACTAGATCTGTTGCACTAGTAAAACAAATTATCTTTCTAATATTAACACAAAAACCATTTTGTGAAACCAGTCTAAATTTAAGCTTTTAGGTAATTAGATTTAAAACTGAAAAAGACACTTATTTTGAACAGATTTGTACAAGTCTCTACCAATGTAATAAATTTCTGTAGTAAATCATGTATGTTTAAGCAGTTTCTATATAAATATTAGATTTACAGTTGTTTTTACCATTAATTGATTATACATGTAGTACCGTACAAAAAAGGTTGTTGGTCTCCTTTAACCCTGCTGAATCTGTTTTTATTAGAAAACAAAGGATAAAGGGTATCCATCCATGACACAGAATCAGTACATGTACTTTAAGGTGGTACCCAACACTTTCCCGTAAATTAATTTGGCTCGTTTAATTTTTATAAAATTTTGACTAAGTATTTACTTTGACCCTTTAACAAAAATATGAAAATTGCAAAAAAATTGAACCAACCATTTTATCAGAAAAATTACACTGGTTATATAGCAGTTTGACAAACACCAATTTTAATCACTGGGAAACTTAATATTCCCTTTACAACACGGTAATTAAAATGTTTAGCTGACTTTACAGAGTTATCTCCCTGTAGTGTTAGGTACCACCTTAAAAACACAAAAGCAAAGAAGAGCACTTTTATTGCTGTTCTTCATCTCAAGTCACAGTAAGGCCTTCAACATGGAGCAAAATCTAGTACTAGTACTCTCTACAAGTTTAAGACTGCCCAAAGCTTATATTACAAGATAGGTGAAGATATATTGTTTTCCAAAGAATCCTGTTGGTGGATTGAGAAACAATTCAATGTAGAGCAAAATTGAATGTGCCTTGTTAGAGTTTTATAAAAACAAACAAAAATTATGTTTGTCCTGCCTGCCGACAATGGACTTTTGTTGGTTGAAATCAATATTTAAATTTTATTAACCTTGGGTCACCAAATATACTATTGGATGAGAACAGAAATACATAAAAATAAATACATGTGTTGTTTGAAATTCTACAGCTGTTTGCAGTTTTGTAAGTTCAGAATTTATCCTTTTAAGATTTGAGTTCTTTCAAGAACTTAAATGCATCTATTCTTCTTTTAGGCATTATTTTGAAAAATGAATCAAGTGTGTAAACACTTGCACAGTGTTCATTATTCCTAATTTAACCCTCCGAAACAATCAAAATAAAAAATAAAACACGACATTTCCCTCTCTTTCATATTCTGAACATTAGCAGTTACCAGAATTTTTTTTAGATAGAATTTAAATGTTGCAATGTGAACATGAGTGATAAGCTATGGTGATCTCTATAATATAAATTGATCAAAAATCTAACTGATCCAACACAAATCTAACTGATCTAACACAAATCTTACTGATTTGAAATTGAAAATACTTCATTAGAAATGTGACTTGAAACAACTTATTACTGCAAGGATTACTTGTAAATACGGAACCAAAAAACTTAGGATACAAAATTTAAAACATTTGTCGCACACAAAAATAACAAAGGATCTCTGTACAAAATTTAAAGTCGCTTAAAAAATGGTAATAATATTGAAAAATAGAAATTCAGTTAAGTTTTGGTCCAAGAACTAGCTCAACTAAGTAAGGTTAGATGTGCATACATTATCATAACTGCCTTCAAATGGATAGTATGTTAATATAAAATTAATCAACCACTTATGTCATGCATGAATGGCTACCTCTACTTAGGTTTGGTTACTTTCAAAAAATAAATTATGTAAACTAAATATTTCATATTTCATATTTCAACTTTTTTTATACAACAGAACTTGAATTTCTTAAGCATTTAAAAGTTAAAAGACAAGGTACAATAATTACCCAAGATTTGGTGCAGTGGACTTTTTTTGTAGCTCATGGGGACAGAAAATGTGAATTTCTGTTCAGTCTTATGTCAGTTAAATTTTTGAAAAAAGGGCTATTCCAGAAATAATGAGAGTATGGATTCAAATTCACAAGTAAAATTTATCACATTTTTCAGTGGATTGTTGAAGAAAGTAAAGTAAAATGCAGCATTTAAATTTTTAATATACATGACATTCTACTTATCAATAACTCATTCATACATTTATTTGTGGAAAAGCCCATAATTGAAATTTGAATTTGATAGAACTTTATAATAAAAAACCTACAGATCAAGTCATTAAAGGCAAAAGATTTGAAAGGTTTAGATTGAGGTTAGTAGAATATACTTATTTCTGTTGATTTGAAATGAAATATACTGCCAGGTTAGAATCAAAATGCAGTGTTCTCTCGAGTGCCTTTTAGCATCATTGTAATGTGATGCTACAAATTTCTAGATACAAGATGGTAACTCAAAACCCCTGTTTACATTGATGCTCTATGATACTCCAGGGAGAAAATTGCACAAAGGGTTAAGACGGTTTGAAATTTAGATGTATATTTTAAATATAGTTTATTACATTGGGATTCTGCAAGCAAATTAGTGCAGATATTTAATATGTTCATATAAGTAATTATTTAGTAAGAAGGTTAATAATTATGCCAATATCTGGCCTCATTTACTAATATCTAGGTCATAAATATATCATCATACCAATCCAAAGGACTTGTATTAAAAATGAATTGGCTATATAACATTTTGTTACTATGAATCAAATTTGAAAAAAGTTTTTCTGTCTCTCATTTCAGGCTCAGATGCTGACAGACTTGCATCAAAGAAGAACTGAAATCTTGACAAGGCTTAACAAATGTAGTTCTACTACTAGCAAGAAAAGTTGGTCTGGGGCAGAGACTACCTTTGCTGAATGGGGCTCAGAGAAATCGATTGGTAGAATGACATGCTCCTCTCAGTCCATACCTGATGCAGCTTCAGCTACAAAGATACCATCAGTAGCATCAAGAGAAACACATTCTGGTACAAATATTTATTGTCCACATTTGGGCCTTGGTTAACTGTTAATGTTTGTCAAATATGTGTTTTTATGTCCCACCTACGATAGTAGAGGGGCATTATGTTTTCTGGTCTGTGGCTCTGTTCGTTCGTCCGTCTGTGCGTCAGTTCAGGTTAAAGTTTTTGGTCAAGGGAGTTTTTGATGAAGCTGAAGTCCAATCAACTTGAAACTTAGTACAGTTGTTGTGTATGATATGATCTTTCTAATTTTAAAGCCAAATTAGACTTTTGACCTCAATTTCATGGTCCACTGAACATAAAAAATGAAAGTGGGAGTTTCAGGTTAAAGTTTTTGGTCAAGGTAGTTTTTGATGAAGCTGAAGTCCAATCAAATTGAAACTTAGTACACTTGTTGCTTATGATATGATCTTTCTAATTTGAAAGCCGAATTAGACCTTTGACCCCAATTTCAGGGTCCACTGTTTGATGAAATTGAAGTCCAATCAACTTGAAACTTAGTACATATGTTCTCTATAGTATAATCTTTCTAATTTTAATGCCAAATTAGATTACCCAATTTCACGGTCCATGGTACATGGAAAATGATAGTGCAAGTGGGGCATCTGTGTACTTTGGACACATTCTTGTTTTACTCTGTTTACATTTGGCATACAAAAAAAAAAAATTGTGAACTCAAGGTTTTGTGATTTCAATTTTAATTGCAGAAGTAAAAATCTTAGTAAAAACAATTTGTGAACTCAGGGTTTTGTGATTTCAATTTAAATTGCAGAAGTAAAAAATCTTAGTCTTCTTTTTCCAGAATTTTGTTTATGTAAAATGTGTGCATATTGTTCAAAATTATATTTTTTAATTGAATTATGTATGTATATCTGAACTAGGGTATGTGCAATAAAAGAATAGAAAAAGAAGCTATGAATTGAGCAACAGTCTTCTCCCCAGGCTTTTTATGCTCTTCTTTTTTTAGTGGAATTTTAGTCTCAATGATTCTTTTAAACGCTCTTGATAAAAAGATTTGATAACATTCTGGAAATTAATAAAGTCATAATACAGACCTTATTTGATGGCAATATACTTTTCTGAGAGATAAAGATGCGTTTGAGTTGAGTATATTGTTTAATATTTTTATTCTTTATAGCATAAGAATTTGTTAAAATTTTTATTTATAGTAATGATTTTACTGTATGAATTTCTAGGTTGGGATAGTGATTACCAGAATTGGTCTGTAGGTGATAATACATCCTCACCTTGGAAAAAAAATAAAGATACTCATGTTGGATCCTCGGACGTGGTGGCTGACTGTCCAGATGTGTGGAATGAGGTACGGTCATTCTGACATTTTGATTATGTTTCTTTTTAAATTTGTTTGGAAACTTTTTTTACCTAATGTTTTTCTTTTATTAAAACATCCCACATATGGAGTACTTTTTGGTCGATCTTTATGTTCAGTGAAAATATTTCACATATAGTCCTGACCAGGGCTTCCAAAAATTTTCTGAGCCAGCCGGACATTTCATATCTGATCCGAATTTTAATCCCTAAGACAAAGTCACAAAAGGCAATTATGGTAATCAGATGGCCATCCCATTGACATTAAATTAAAATCGATATTAAACTTTACTTTGATATGAATTTGATGTTCTGACATAAAATGTTAAAATTGACATTGCATCATTCAAAGTGTGCACATCAACGTGCTCATGTCTGCATAAGACTCTTTATTTGTGCAAAATAAAGTTGTCTAGAACTTTATTTTCGTTTTTAAAGTCAAATTTTTCAAAACCGGATGTTGACTTGACAATGGTAAAACATGGACCATAAACGGATACGTAAAATCCGTGTACGTTAACATAGAACTACTGAGCGAAGAAGCTCTTTCCATGTTATTTCTTCAACAAAACACTTGAAATGAACATTAGATACAGGCATTAATGATAGTTTTAGCATTTTTGAAGAAATGTAGGATGCATAATTGAATTTCCCACCTGTGCACATGCGCACACGTGTTCTTGTTCATACAACGTAGTTCTGACGATTTTTCATTTAAAACCTTTTTAAATGATTTATTAAATCATGTTTATAAATGTATTTATTATATATTTTAAATCAATTAGATACAAGCTGCTGAAATCGAAAATAATTGGGAATGGACCAATTAATTTATACAATGTCCGGTACTGTAAATAGTTTACCTGTCACCTGAACAGGTAGTTTTCAGCTGTCCAACAACTAATTAGCCTTGATTTAAATTAGAAAGTACTAAAGTAGGGGTTGTTTTGATAGTTATTAATCATCATGTCACTTTTATGACCGGAAATGTATGGCTGTTAAAGGCAAAATGTTGGGTCAAAAAGATCGTGAATTTATATGTTAAAATGACCGAAAAAGCCTTTGAAACTAAAAAGTATATGACCGTTTCATGCTTTGCCCAGCCGGTCTTTTACCGGACATTATACAAATGACCGGAATATATGACCGTTTTGGAAGCCTTGGTCCTGACAATAATATTTTTTTAAATTTTATAGTTAAAAGAAACATTTTTAGTGAGAAAAAAAATGTCAGCACAAATTAATTTCATGAGTTGTTTTGCAACATTAAGCTCTATATACACTTCATTCTACCAACTGGAGAAATTCTAAAAACGAATTTTGACTGCTAAGTTAAGGATATGAATATAATGAGAGATGGATATATGTCAAAGAGACAGCAACAAATGAGAGACAGAACCAAAAGACATTAAAATACAATCTTCAACAATAGGCAGGTATCTATGCAAAATCTCTCTAAATCATCCAGTCATAAAAAATAAAATAACAAAATTACTGAGGAATATTCAAAAAGGAAAGTCCCTAATAAAATGGTAAAATCAAAAGCTCTAACACATCAAACGAATGGATAACAACTGTCATATTCCTGACTTGGTACAGGCATTTTCTTATGTATAATATGCTGGATTAAACCTGGTTTTAAAGCTCTAAACCTCTAAATTGTATGACAGTCACATCAAATTCCATTATATTGACAATAATGTGTGAACAAAACAAAGTTAAATATGTCAATTTCAAAAGTTGCATTATTGAAGTGTGCTTAAATGCATTTGACTTATTTTGCAAATTGTTGATTTTTCTATTGGTGCACAATGCCCTTAATAACGACTTGAAATGTTAAAATTTTAAAAAATATATAAAACTCAAATATGTGGATTTTTGTTTGTTTCTGATTTTTATTTTCATTCCTGTTGTTTTTTTGTGTTTCTTTTAGAATTTGTTTTTATTGGAATTTTTATTATTTAGTGAATCTGTTATCATTATTGTCATTGAAATACCTCAATTTAACCAAGTCCTTTATATTTTATTTTTCCATAGAAATTTGTGCTAGCTGTAAACCAAGGAAATGAACAAGATGTAAGACTTACCAAAAATGTTGTTTAGTGGGAAAAAAGGGGGACCCTGTTCAGAAAAGGAGTTTCATATTGCTAAATCATACCTGCCAACTTTTGAAAATCTCCATGGAAGATTTTTAAGCACAAGAGGACCTACTTATGTTTGGATTAGTATAAATGTGCTTATATGCCATTTTGACTTCTCTGAATGTCTGTTTTAAGGTATTCAGTATATATCCTGAAGGATCTCAAGAGTCAAATCAGCATATCTCATCGGAAAAAATCACCAATGAATAGAGAAAGTTGGCAGGTCTGCAAAATTTGTTCAAGATTAAGAGATTTCAGTATCATTCACTGACAAAATATTTACATAATACCTTAGTTGTAGAACATCCCCCCACTTTTTAGACCAACCAATGTCAATCCAAAGATATATTTTTGATCATTTTAAAAATTCAGAGGCATTACATTAAACCTCTCTTCTAAGATACATTTAGATAAAGAACTAATATAGAAACTTGGTTATTTAAAAAAATTTGTATCAAAATAAGATCTTTCATATTCTGATATCCTTGATCCTGTAGATTTATAAGAAATGAATATAAAACAATTCATGACAACCCCTGACATTGTTTGGGAAATGCACCAATAGAGAAATCAATAGATGATTTAAAAAAAAATTCAGATACAGATTATAAGGTCACTGATAATAGAAAGAAATGTAATTGTTGCCAATATCTTTCAAAATTTAAGGTTATCAGTTGATTGCATTGGGCTGTACATTTACTCTTGAGTATTTACAAACATTTTTAATTTCCTTCCTGGTTTGTGAAAAATGTTTTTCTGAGAACTATTTTAAGATATTGTACAATAATTTTAATTTCCCTTTACATAATAATGTGAAGCATTAACACGCTTTAAGATTGATGAAATAAGTCTTTCACAATTATTATAAGAGTCTTTTTGATGCAATATGTTTCAGTTTAATATAAATAAATTCATTATTTTTTTTGCAGATTAATGGTTTGTGGTTTTTTGGACTTTTTTAACAACCTTCTAAAAGAAAATATTTGCTTTTTAAAAAAATCTTTAGAACAAGTACTTTAATCTTTTGTAATTGATTACTATTTTCAACTGGATCAAGACCATTTTAGCAATACATCATTCAATACTTTAGAAATTTGTCATTCTTTGCCATTTATACTAATGTATATATTTTTTTTCAGACTGGATCTGATTCCACTGATTTCATGTTGAACTGGTTAAAGGATATACCAGATGACCCAATGCCAGTAGAGCAAGTTCCTATTCCCATGCAGAAAATCAGTAAAACACAGAGAACTGTATCCCAGTCTTCTGAGAGAAAATCTGTATATGCTCCATCAACAAGTTACCACCAGGAATACCAAAAGAAGACAGATGTCAAGGGAGATAATAATGATGATGAGGATGATACAGAGATAGATTACAGGTAAGGATAAAATTACCTGAATGAAATGGGGGTTATGTCAAAGACACAAAAACATGACCAAAGAGCAGAAAACAGCTGAATGAAATGGGGGTTATGTCAAAGACACAATGACCTGACCAAAGAGCAGAAAACAGCTGAATGAAATGGGGGTTATGTCAAAGACACAATAACATGACCAAAGAGCAGAAAACAGCTGAATGAAATGGGGGTTATGTCAAAGACACAATGACCTGACCAAAGAGCAGAAAACAGCTGAATGAAATGGGGGTTATGTCAAAGACACAATGACCTGACCAAAGAGCAGAAAACAGCTGAATGAAATGGGGGTTATGTCAAAGACACAATGACCTGACCAAAGAGCAGAAAACAGCTGAATGAAATGGGGGTTATGTCAAAGACACAATGACCTGACCAAAGAGCAGAAAACAGCTGAATGAAATGGGGGTTATGTCAAAGACACAATGACCTGACCAAAGAGCAGAAAACAGCTGAATGAAATGGGGGTTATGTCAAAGACACAATGACCTGACCAAAGAGCAGAAAACAGCTGAATGAAATGGGGGTTATGTCAAAGACACAATGACCTGACCAAAGAGCAGAAAACAGCTAAAGGCCATTAATGGGTCTTCAACACAGCCAGAAATCCCCACACCTGAAGGGGGGCTTCAGCTGGCACCTAAATAAAATACATACTAGTTCAACGAAAATGGATGTCCCATCAAACTCCAAAACATAAATGAACTATTTTTTTTTTAAATATACAAGACAAGCCAGAGGCTCCTGACATTGGGACAGGCACAAAAATGCTAATTTACCTCATTTTAAACACATTTTGATATACTACTGTTCCAAAGGATTGGATATACTGGTTTACCTCTTCTACCTAACACATTGTTTGTCACATTTTTTTCTGCAACTATGCTAACTGAGGGCCTTTGAGCATCATGTAATGTGATGCTATCATAAATGATTTTTTCTTAAAACGTGTTCTAGCTGTTTGCAGAAAAAAAATGGATTTCAAAATTTCTTGTTTATCAGATTGTTTAATTAAATTTGTAGATGGCATATATATTTGGACCAAATAAGGGCTTATTGCCCCTTTTTTCTTCAATTAAAATATTTATGAACTTCCATTTCAAAATTATTTATTTTTATAGGAGGTTATCAATTGCATCAGATGGGGATGACATCATTATACCATTTGACTCACAACCTATTGTGTCAAAGTTTGGACCAATCAGCAGGGTCAAACCCAAGCCACAGAAGTCAACCAATCCTCTTCAAGCTACTGCTGATGAGGTGTGTATCACGAGACTAATGTTGACTACTCAGAAATTATCTAATATTATGAAATGAAATCCAGTGTTTATTTTAGTTTGAAAAAAGAAGTTTTTGAAACAAATAAAAAATACCAACTGATATAAATATGAGGAGAATTTGCATGATTGCCAATGAGACAACTAACCACCAGAGTTAAAATGATGTGGTAGTAGGTTATTACAGGCCACCATATGGCCTTCAACCATGAGAAAAACCCTATACCGATAAGTCGGTTATAAAAGACACACACCTGGTTATAACAAAACAAATATGATGGACATGAACCAACAACAATCTCTGTAATACAGGCACCTGACTATGGACATGCACATAAAGAATGTGGGAGTTAACTTACAGTCCCTTGCTTTGGTGGTTGTTTGAAGGAGATATATGTATACAATTCAAAGTGTAATTTAACACTCAGACACAGAAATACATGTAGCAATGATTAATGAAGAATACAGATCCAACTTTTAAATCTGCATACATAATGGAGGGAATTTGATAAAACAACAGTTCCAGCTAAAAAGATCAATTTACTTTAAAGTTTACATTGTTGCTGTTGTGCATTATTGATATATCTCTCTTTAAGTTGTGATTTGACCTTTTGTATCTGCCGCCTCTTTGTTTGTAGTATAAGTTGATTTTCTTAACTGGTGATGCCTTGAAAGTTGCAATTTAATTGGGCCTGTAATTGAACCTATAATTAACTCTTTAGTATTATTTACATGTTACAGAAGATGATGACATCAGTAACATCTTCATTACACAGTAGGCCTCAGGTCTTCCCTACGAGTCGTGTAGCCAGCAGAAAAGTAAACCAACCAATCAGTGCTGTGTTAGATGAAGATAATGCTTCAGCTTGTACAGGATACTCAAGAATAGTCAAGTAAGTATGGTAAAACAGAGGACGGAAATACCACTTGGTTGTAGTATGACAACAATATTAGTAGCCTCATGGTTGCCTATTGGTTAATGTCATTTGGTTGAACTGCAAGCAGACTTGAACCTTATCTTTAAAACTGGCATTTAGTGCTTGTAGGCCAAGTATACAGCATTTAGGAATAAAGGCTTGAAATTCTGTGAATATGTTTTGTTTCTCATATGTCCAATTTTCAAGGTTTGAGGAAGAATTATATTTTGTAGATAATTATTATCATTGTTTTGCAAAAATTAAAAAAGAAATATACAGTCATATATTTGGTTAGATTTGCAATAGTTCTTGGTGTCTATGAATAATGAGACATTCATTTATCCCATTCAAGTATTTTAATATTCTGAAAATATTGATATGAATATTCACTTTAATTCATTGACATTATAAACTTTATTGTTTTTGCAGCTATCCTCCAAATGTAAAGTCTTGTGTGAAAAAAGAGATTGCTCGTTTAGAGGAGAAAGCCCTTAATGCCAACACAGAAGATGAATGGTTGGCTTGTGAACTACAAGCTATTGAGCTTCAAATATCATTGGTGAGTGAGGACTCTGATTGTGTTTATCTATTTCTTCTCTGTTTTTAAGTTGGTTATCCTTCCTTCAACAAATTAAAACTTTGAATAGATACTGTATTTAAAACTGGAACAAAAATGATACTGGTAATCGGCATTCTGTCTGTCTGTCTGTCTGTCTGTTTAGTTTTTGATGAAGTAGTACACATGTTCCCAATGATAGGATCTGCCAAATTAGAGTTTTTACCCCAATTTCGCAGTCCACTGAACATAAAAAATGATAGTGCTACTATGAACATATTCTTGTTTTTGGTTTATAGTAGAATTGTTAAAGTTAACCTGTGAGTTTTCATGTTGGTTTTCCATTGTAAAAGTATAGGATTTTATATATGTATTGTATACACGCGACATATCAGAAAACGAAAGCGATGAGAGATTGGTTTTTAATTAGATTAACTAACTTACTTACTGTAGTTGTTTGAATAATTATTAAGTTGAACTAGTGCTTTGTTCAACTTTCCATTTTATTTTTTCAGACAAATAAATCGATTTCTAACTTACCAAGTGAAGAGTTAACAGGGACTAAACATTGGGCCAAGTATGGATATGACAGACCACAAGCTGGATACACGGTAACCACATTATTTTCTTAAAAATTAAATATTTAAAGCTAAAAAAAAAAAGAAAGGAAAAACAGACCACAAACCCAATCCATATTCCTTTTCAGTTATGTTTTATGACATGGTCATACACAAGATTAGACAGAAACTTATTTTTTGTTTGGTTTTTGCTGATTCAACCTCTGAATCATTATATGATTTTTAATAATACAGAAGAATGGGATGAAAAAGAAGGGATTAAGAGCGTTGAAGTCTGATTGATATATCATTTATAAGTCTGAATAGTAGAAGTGTGGTACATTTAAATGGAAGGGATACTTGAAAAAATGTCTGTGAAAGCAACTCAAAAACACAACTAAAATAGATGTCCAACGTGTCATATGAGGAAAGGAAAATGAAAGGTGAGGGTTGCAGTCTGGTAGATATGTTGTACACATCAATGGAAATGGATACAGGCTAAATGTAACATAAAACAACTCAATAATAAAACCAAAATAGAAGTTCAATAAGTCATATGATCTTCAGCAATAAACAAGAGCTGATGGAAAGCTCATAATTGCCAGTCTCGTAATGTTTCGAATTTAGGTTTCATTCTTCCCATGAGTGTGTTTTATACTTTTGTTAAAGGGTTTTTCGCACTTACAATTAGTTTTGTGAACAATGCTCAGGAGGTAATTTTAGTTCTGAAAAATAAATAATGTAAATAGCAATAGATTTCAAAGAATTTATTAATGTTTTTGTGATTTTAGGGGGCAAATGATTGCAATTATGAACCTCATCTTTATTATTGCTGTTTTCTACATTTTCTACATGCCACTGGAGATTCAAGTAAATAAATAATGGATAAGGATAAGTCATTTTAATTAAACAAACAAAGGACAAAAATTTGTACTTTGAAAATGCTACTTCTATTTTCATGAATTCAAACTTTAATGGTATGCAGGAAAGACGATTGGTTCATTGGTCTTTAAATTGATGGATTCAAAGATAACGAATAACACATCAATGGAAAAATAAATATTTCTTTGTGACATTGATGACATCTTTGCCAAGCCAAGGTTTACGATCCAGTCCCTTCCTGTCCACCTTTTTGCTGAATAACCCAACAATGCTGCACAATCAACAAGAAGCATAAAGTCATGTCCATTCTGACTACACCGTTTTTGACCAATGGCAGCACATGAGATCTCTTGAGTGTGGAGATATGGAAACCTTGGCTAGTGAACATGCCTTGATGAACCATGATGATTGGGTTTCAATCGATACAATACAACATTTTTATTCTCATAGCCATTGCAGATACATATACACAGAGACAGTGCAAAATATGTTTACCAATATTTTTATACAATACAGTGTCATGCATTCGCTTGAAAATTGTAACAACATTTCAATGGTCTTTGTTTGAGGGGATAGAAAAATAGAAAATAAAAGGTGTTACACATATGTATTTGATTTCTTGAAAATAGTCAAATCTATCATAGGTTTTGGAAAGATGACTGAAGGAAGGCTTTTCATCTGAGCAAAATCTATTTCAATATCAAACAATTGTTACAAAAGAATTGTGTAGAGTACAAATGAAGACATGTGAATGAATTTTCGATGACATGGGAATCAGTGTATTCATTGCTTTGGTCAAAATGAATAATGTAATAATGGCTTCTCATTTTAGGAATGGACTGATTTGGACAAAGCATTGCAGGCACAGAAAATAGAGACGGAATGTTTAAAAAATCGGAAAAAGCAAGAAAAAGAGGATAGACTTCTGGCCCAAAAACTTGTTCTTGAAGAACTGAATGCCTCAGGACCATGATCATTTTTTGTTACATTGAGCACATGATATGACAATAGGACAATTGACATATTATCATAGCTGAAAGATTTAATTTGTTTTATAAATTAGATTCTGAATTTACTAATTTGACAATTTGCTTTCCGAAAATTATTGTGTAATTATCTGTTTTTATATCTTTCATTGGTTAAAAGGCCTGATTAGCATATCTTGCCCCAGAAGCCTGTGGCAGGAATTTAAATGACTTCATGTTTAATGTTGCACATTAAAGAAGAAAGGTGTAAATTTGAAGAAGAAGAAGAAAATGGTGTAGAATACAGTAGAATATGAAATGGCAAAACACCCTGTTCTTGATCATTTTACATTTAAATACAAATGCACATTGCATTGAATTTATTTGTTGTTTTTTTAATTATTTTTGTGACTTTTTTTTATAATTATGATTATAAGAAAATGTTAGTAATATATATGGTGATAGAAAAGTTTTGAATATGTATTATTTGTATTAAAATGTACCTTAAATGATGTAAACTATGACATTTATGTTAAGGTGTTAGTATTATATTTCATTTCAAATGTTTTCTTTTTTTCATCATGACATCTCTCTATGAGTAGGTACACTTTTTATTGTTCACAATTAGATTTTTAGAGAGACCTCTATTTGTTTGAGTGTTCTTCCTATGATTAAGAAAACAGCTGCTTGTTTGAGGCTTAAATATGTTTTTATATAAAATTTTTAGAAAATATATTAAAAAAATTGGACAATGACATCACATTGAATAAAGAATATCCCCCTAGTTTTATATACTATGGTATTGAACAGCTAAACATTATGATTTAATAATAGCCTGTTGGTTGTTGTTACAAACCAGATATGTTTTGTGAAATTTTATGATTAGTCTTTTGAATTTGAACTGGAAAGAACATTTCAGTCTTTATAAAAAAAAAAAGCTTTTATGATAGCTGCAAGTATATTCATTTTTGTTGTATCCATGAAAAGTGCTAGCAGTAAAGTTGTATTCTGTATAAAGTACTGTATTTGTATTGTTTATTTTTTTTCATGTTATTTTTTTTGCATTTAAATCCAATTTGCAGTATAATTGAACATAACTCATGTTCAACATCTTTAAAGAAATTGAGTAATCAATAGCCAGTAGAATAATTATTATATACCTGCTTTAGTATTTACTTCTATTGACATTTACTATTCATGAAATTTGTTCAAAGAAATATTCTGCCAAATTAGGTTGGGGTATAGTTTTTTTTTGTGGTAAAGATTGCATTTCTCTAGCTTAGCTGTAAACCATATTTTCAAGGCCAGGTCATCTCTACCATTCAGAGCACAAACAATAGTGCAGTGAGGTGAACATTCTTTTACGTATACTGCCCTTTATCCATTGAAAAGCAATTTATTGGTGGTATATACTAAGATATTTAGGTTACAAAATGTGTTTGGGTAAACCATACTTGGCAAGAACTTTTTGTTTGTTGAAAATTACAAAAGGTGTGCATTGTGTATGAATCTATGTTTAAAAAAAAGGTCCAAATTACAATCGACAAAGTAAGATAACTCTTAATTCAAAACAATGCCTTCCATTAATTTAATTTTAAGTTCACATCGCAAAAGGAAAGCAATCTTTACCCTCAAGTTGTTAGGAGCATTTTGATAACTATTGTTAAGTATCAAAGAAATTTGTAGTTTTGTTCTACCTGTTCTTTTAGTGTGAAAAGATGATTAGCGTGTTTGCTGTGCAAATGTATCAAGACATTTTACTGTTATACTGTGAAATGATTTTCTAAGTGTTGGTATGGAATTGTTAATACGTTAAGAAAATGAAAGGGATCTATACTAACGAATGTAAAATAGAATTGAACTGAAAGTTTTATGTTATAGTTCCAGCTTCATTGATATTTACAGTTTGCTGACAATTTGACAGAATGACTTTCTTTTATTTTAATACTTTTCTTTCTTTCTCAAATTGTAAATTATTAATGCTCAATTTTAGCAGTATGAAATCAACTTAGGCACTGACCATTCATCTATTATGGGAGGCATGTATTTTAATATGTCTTGCCTGTGATAGTAGTGGTATTATTGTAACTGATCTACATCCGTGATCCATACTGTATTTGGTTAAATTTTGGTTTGCGATCACATCAACTTGACACACAGTACTTATGTGCCTCTTTTATTGAAGAAAGGCAGTGGTGAAAAAACCAGGACCCCCTTTAAAGATGAATGGAAAGTAGTGCTTGGTTTCAGCATTCAGTTAAAAGTAACTAATGAAATATTTGAAATGCAATTTGGAAGTTTGACTGTATTATCCAATTTATTAAGTTAGATTTCATAATTGGATTCATGTGTTGTTTTTTGTTTTAAATAAACTTCAACATACACTTTGTAGATTCTTTTGTTATCCTGGATTATAAAAATAAGAATATGTTGTATAAGTGCCAATGAGACAACTCTCCACCATAGACCAAATGACATAGAAGTAAATAACTTTAGGTATAAGTCCTTCCAACACTGAGCAAAACCCAAAAGATGATTTGAAATTTTTCGTAAACAACTGGTGTTATTTTTAAATATCTTTAACCAAAGGTCAGTTTTCTTACTCTTTTTACAAATGGATAACCAATAGGACCACCTAGGACTAACAGTGGATACAACAGTGCAGTTGCTCTGTGATATATTTGACAAGATATGATTTGGAAGTTATCAATGATGGCATTAGAGAATAGTCTCCCTGCCATAATTCTGCAAAAGGATATAGTATTGTCCATCCTGAATTTCAAATAAAAATTAGCATAAATATTATCAATCATCATTGTAAATGAGGTCATGGTCAAATGAACCATTTCAGACACACATGCATACCTTACAATCATGCCATACACACAATATAGGTAATGGTCAGATAAACTCTGCCAGAAAGCCAGTGAGTGAAACTTGTCTTAATTGTCATTCTATACACAAAATATAGTTGATATGCTTATAATATCTTTGGAATAGTTATCAAAGATACCAGGATTATAATTTAATACGCCAGCCCTGCATTTCGTCTACAAAAGACTCATCAGTGACGCTCAGATCAAAATATTAATAAAGCCAAACATGTACATAAAGAGCATTGAGGACCCAAAATTCAAAAAAGTTGTGCCAAATTCGGCTAAGGTAATCTATTCCTGGGATAAGAAAATACTTAGTTATAATCCTGGTACCTTAGATAACTATTTACGAAAAATTAAAAGTTTTGTAAACAGAAAATTTATAAAAATGACCTAATATTTGATATTCATGTCAACCCCAACGTGCTGACTACTGGGCTGGTGATACCATCGGGACTGAAACGTCCACCAGCAGTGACATCGACCCAGTGGTGTAAATAGTTACCAAAGGTACCAGGATTATAATTTAATACGCCAGACGCCCGTTTCGTCTTCAAAAGACTCATCAGTAAAAAAAAATAGACCAAATTAGAAAAAGTTACCATTGATCAATGAACTGTGAAAATGAGGTCAAGGTCGGCCATGTACATGCTACAATCATTCCAGACAAAAAATAAAGTTGACATGTTGCTTATAGAATCTGAGATACAGACTTGACTACGTAAACTTGACCTTGATCACTGATCTTTGAAATGAGGTTGATTTCAGGAAAACACTGTCCTGTTGGATTGTAATTCCTGTCTCAATGGAGACAAAAAAAAAACAGTCATTCATTTAAGTGCTAGGTGAACAAAAAAAAGCATACTTAATATGATATACAAGACTAATTCCACTTCATTCTTCATTGCTAGTATAGAAATTTGGCTATTTTTTTTAATACTTATTGTTATTGTTAAGAGTTATTCGAAAGGTCAGAGATAGCAGTATTTTAAATGGTTAAAAAAAATAGTTTTCTTTAAAAAAATCCTTTGAAAATGGTGTTTTAGGTGCATTATACAAAGCTTTCTTTAAATGAATATCTAAAATATTTGGTGACATATATTTTAAGCTTAAATATACTATCTTGCCATTTTTCCCATGAAAACTTTTTAACAACATATTGGTATTTCACATATAATTTACTGAATATACCATGGAAACTTTTTAACAACATATTAGTATTTCACATATAATTTACTGAATATACCATAGAAACTTTTTTTACAACATATTAGTATTTCACAGATAATTTACTGAATATATCGTGTTTTAATTCAAATGGATGTTTGATTCTTATGTATATGGAAAACTTTTTATAAGTAAAATAGTATAAAAAGCTTAATTTGTATATTTAAAAAAAAATTCAAAAATTACTTCCTTGCACCTTTCATACGACTCTTAAAAATAGCAATAAGTATAAAAAAAATTAGCCCCATTTTGATAATAGTAAATAGTGGAACTGAAATATCATAGAATTGAAATTTTGTTTCCTATAATCTGCTTGCACTTTGATGACTTGGCTCTGGTTTTCCACATCAGTTATATAAAATTTCTGAGTTTAGATATATTTGCTATGATTAAAAACCTTCTTAAAATCTCCGACTAATTTAATTGTTACATTGGCTACTAAATACCAAAATATGATCTGCATAAACTTAAACAATTTGCCAATTATATCTACATAAAATATCTGACTTGTGCTGGACAACTAATTGAAGCATTCTTGATATTAAAAATTAGCATTTTGAGAAACTCATAAACACCTGTACGAGTTACTATATCAGATGAGTGCCTTGATTCTTCATCCATTTCCACTTGCCAGAACCCAATGTTAAGATCAAGACAGCTTAAAGCATGTCAAACACATTTGTTATGTGAGGTATCCGAAATGAAGAGCTTTTTATCTGTACATTTTATTTCAAATTGTCTACTCAAACCTTTACATCTGAGGCTTACAGGTGCAGTTTTCTTCGTATATAAAAACAGTTGAATGATACTACCAAAAAATTTCTGTTTCTTTGTGGATTTGATGAATAAAATTTCTGTTTCTTTGTGGATTTGTTGAATATATAGAGTCCCATTTTCACAGGTCTAGCATATCTGACAGACCGTTTAAGTACTAGGTTTTTACAAGTTTGATTAGCCTAATTCAAATATAGTTATTATTCCTGTCCTGGTCTCTATGAATTATGTCTTTTACATTTGTGCATTTCCCCTAGCAGTGCTTATGTTATTACGTCAGAGTAAGCAAGAGCGTAAGAGTCATTTGTTGAATTTAAAAAAAAAAGTGGCATGCCTGCCAATGTTACATTTTTCCACCAGAGACTAAATGACGTAGAAGATATCAACCATGTATAGGTCATCGTACGGTATTCAATGATGAGCACTCCCATACCGCAAAGCAAGTTTTAAAAGGCCCTGAATCGACAAATGTAAAAAAAATACAGTAAGAAAACTAACGACCTGATTTATGTTTAACTAAGGGAGCTACCATTTGATTTTTATAGGGGGGGGGGGGCTTATTTTGGAGGAATATTGAAACCAGTAGAACATCCATTTGAAATAAAGCAATAGAAATAGAAGTCTATGTCAAAGAAGGAATAACCACCAGGATATGAGTTCTTCATGGAATAATTTCCCTTTAATGACGGTTTTTACGATTGCTTGCGTTTTTGTATATCATCTGGAGAAAGAAACTTAAGAAAACGAAAATTATCAGCAAGACAACACATACAAATAGGTCAACATTGTTGAAATTGTCATTTACAACTTACAAGTTACACCTGAGTCTGTCTGCTGCTGCTTGGTGTACTTCCCCATGTTCTCACTCCTAATTCTGATCTTTCCTTGTCTAGCATTCTTCTCCTAGTTTCCTTGGTGGTCCGACATTTCTTTTTCTAACGCGATTTTCGACTTCGCGTTTTTCGCGTTTTCGACATCGCGATTTCGCGTTTTCGCCCTATAGAATATGAAGGGCGAAAACGTGAAATGGCCTTAACCTGCCACCATTCATAAATTCATAAGTCCACAAATTATTGTAGTGTTTTTCAACAGAGATTTGACCCTCGATCTTTTGAATTCAATTCTATGTTAAAACGAGCAGAAATGCATATGCTTTTTTGGAAATCTTGATATATAATTTCTATGATTTCAGGAAAGGTATCACTCTAATGGATTTAAGTTCTCCTTTGGACAAAATTTTTGAGACTTTTGTGACATTTTCTTCCCCTTTTTTCGAACATTTTGAATCAAATAAATGCAGCCATGGTTTAATACAGATAAAAGAGATTTATTTTTATTTCACCATTATAACTATTGGAAATCAAATCTATGGAAGATGATCTTTCCATAAATATACACATACGTAACACAAATATAAAGCCTTCTTTGTTAGATAGGAAGGGAAAAAGGGTGGTTAAAAATTATCAGTGGTATACATCAGTTTGGTATGGTGAAAAAGTTGGATAAAGTTATAAAAAAGAAGATGTGGTATGATTGCCAATGAGACAACTATCCACAAAAGACCAAAATTACACAGACATTAACAACTATAGGTCACCGTACGGCCTTCAACAATGAGCAAAGCCCATACCGCATAGTCAGCTATAAAAGGCCCCGATAAGACAACGTAAAACAATTCAAACGAGAAAACTAACGGCCTTATTTATGTAAAAAAAATTAACATACTTTTAAGAGAGTTATCTCTCCTTAACGGGGGTGATCCCAGATCCCGTTTACTGTTTTGTCAGATTCCAGTATCCCGCTTTCACTATGTACGTAGGCAATTATTCATATTGCGGATTGCATTCCGTATTTGTATTGCATATTAGTTTAATTTGTTTTCTTGATTTCTTGTAGGGAAAACGGTACTATTTATTCTGCCATAGGCGACAATGTTAACATTTTCTAAATTTACCACTTTTTAAGATAAAAACCTGGATAAAACAGTTATATGCTGTGTTAGTACTTTATTATTCTGTTTTAAAAATTAAAGCCAAATAGTATCATGACCAACTTCCAACGGAGCTTGTTTATGTTATCCATGCCCACCGTCATTTTGCACCAAATTTATGAAATTTTGCAAGTCTTTTCGAATAATTCTCTAGAAAATATTTCAATAGGTTTTAAAATTTATATTGTAAATATACACACTGCAGTTATTCATAGATAAATAAAAAAATATATTGTACCCTTACATCCAATCACAGCGCTCCTAATTTGACTTCCTTCACCTGCCTTGGGTACACAAAAGGCCAACCTAATGCTGGGAAAATTTAATGCTACCGTTTTCCCTATACTGTGACATAAAGATATAAAGAATTCTTATGACATTATTAATGCAATACTGGGCTATTGTGAAAACCTTGGCTATAATAAATACTTGTATGTCCCCATTACTTAAAGAAACATAGATCATTTTATGTCCCCACCCCTACATGCTGGTTTACCTCATTCTCTACTTCTTTCAGAAAAGCCTTAATAAACAACCTGTATCCAATCATATCTTATCTTATTTAAAAAGAATGATAAATAGTTCCATTTAAACAGATAAAATGGACAGTTCCATTCAATTTGTATTCATTTAATCAAAAATTTACAACAAATGCACAAATTCAAGATTTTTCATACTAATCTCCATTCCATGCTTTAGTATATGCCATAATGTGGTTCAAAATTTCAGAGCTTGTTATAAAATCTATTATTCTGTCTTGAGATGATGAAAACAAAGATATTAGACACTTTAAACATTAAATATGCAAACTACTCAGCTGTTAAGTTGCCTTTGTTGCCTGTATTAATCAATGAAAAAGCTGAATTATGTCCCTTGGGAGTATTAATTTCCAACAAAAGTCCTTTCAAACAGTAGGAAATGAAAAATTATTTATGTCTGATATAATAAAAGAAAGAAACTACAAAATGAAGCACTTTTGAAATATTTGCTGCATGAATTATCAAGAATGTGAACAATTCTTTACACAGGAGAGTATAAATTCTATGGAAATTTAGCCTCAAGTGGGCCTCTTTTTTTCTTAGATGAACAATTCTAACACTGAAAGTGCTTCCAATGTGACCAAATATTGCCTAATTCCATAAACAGTACAAACTAAACCAGACAATTTCCCATTTTAATAGATTATGTTTACAGAAATACCCAAGTTATACATTTAGGGAATTATGCAGCAAAAAAGGCAAACATTTCAGTAAAAAATATTTGTCGCGATTTGAATTCTGGTGTTTCCAATTGAAAAAATCATTGCGAAAGGTGAAATCAAATACAAAAGAACTATAATATGGTGCATTTTACACAATATAGTTAGTATTGACATCCTAGAATAAAGTTTTATATCATTACCAATCAATTTGACCTATCATGATGACTCAGCACTTTTCTCAACACAGTATTGTTCTCAGTGAAAAATTTCTATTCTTTGTGATAAAAATCAAATGTACTAATCAAAAGCTTCAAAATAGTATAAAAGAATTGAAGTTTGAGTGACTTTGATTTCCCTTGCTATCTTCAGTATAGGGAAAACGGTACTATTTATTCTGCCATAGGCGACAATGTTAACATTTTCTAAATTTACCACTTTTTAAGATAAAAACCTGGATAAAACAGTTATATGCTGTGTTAGTACTTTATTATTCTGTTTTAAAAATTAAAGCCAAATAGTATCATGACCAACTTCCAACGGAGCTTGTTTATGTTATCCATGCCCACCGTCATTTTGCACCAAATTTATGAAATTTTGCAAGTCTTTTCGAATAATTCTCTAGAAAATATTTCAATAGGTTTTAAAATTTATATTGTAAATATACACACTGCAGTTATTCATAGATAAATAAAAAAATATATTGTACCCTTACATCCAATCACAGCGCTCCTAATTTGACTTCCTTCACCTGCCTTGGGTACACAAAAGGCCAACCTAATGCTGGGAAAATTTAATGCTACCGTTTTCCCTATTATACTGTGACATAAAGATATAAAGAATTCTTATGACATTATTAATGCAATACTGGGCTATTGTGAAAACCTTGGCTATAATAAATACTTGTATGTCCCCATTACTTAAAGAAACATAGATCATTTTATGTCCCCACCCCTACATGCTGGTTTACCTCATTCTCTACTTCTTTCAGAAAAGCCTTAATAAACAACCTGTATCCAATCATATCTTATCTTATTTAAAAAGAATGATAAATAGTTCCATTTAAACAGATAAAATGGACAGTTCCATTCAATTTGTATTCATTTAATCAAAAATTTACAACAAATGCACAAATTCAAGATTTTTCATACTAATCTCCATTCCATGCTTTAGTATATGCCATAATGTGGTTCAAAATTTCAGAGCTTGTTATAAAATCTATTATTCTGTCTTGAGATGATGAAAACAAAGATATTAGACACTTTAAACATTAAATATGCAAACTACTCAGCTGTTAAGTTGCCTTTGTTGCCTGTATTAATCAATGAAAAAGCTGAATTATGTCCCTTGGGAGTATTAATTTCCAACAAAAGTCCTTTCAAACAGTAGGAAATGAAAAATTATTTATGTCTGATATAATAAAAGAAAGAAACTACAAAATGAAGCACTTTTGAAATATTTGCTGCATGAATTATCAAGAATGTGAACAATTCTTTACACAGGAGAGTATAAATTCTATGGAAATTTAGCCTCAAGTGGGCCTCTTTTTTTCTTAGATGAACAATTCTAACACTGAAAATGCTTCCAATGTGACCAAATATTGCCTAATTCCATAAACAGTACAAACTAAACCAGACAATTTCCCATTTTAATAGATTATGTTTACAGAAATACCCAAGTTATACATTTAGGGAATTATGCAGCAAAAAAGGCAAACATTTCAGTAAAAAATATTTGTCGCGATTTGAATTCTGGTGTTTCCAATTGAAAAAATCATTGCGAAAGGTGAAATCAAATACAAAAGAACTATAATATGGTGCATTTTACACAATATAGTTAGTATTGACATCCTAGAATAAAGTTTTATATCATTACCAATCAATTTGACCTATCATGATGACTCAGCACTTTTCTCAACACAGTATTGTTCTCAGTGAAAAATTTCTATTCTTTGTGATAAAAATCAAATGTACTAATCAAAAGCTTCAAAATAGTATAAAAGAATTGAAGTTTGAGTGACTTTGATTTCCCTTGCTATCTTCAGTATAGGGAAAACGGTACTATTTATTCTGCCATAGGCGACAATGTTAACATTTTCTAAATTTACCACTTTTTAAGATAAAAACCTGGATAAAACAGTTATATGCTGTGTTAGTACTTTATTATTCTGTTTTAAAAATTAAAGCCAAATAGTATCATGACCAACTTCCAACGGAGCTTGTTTATGTTATCCATGCCCACCGTCATTTTGCACCAAATTTATGAAATTTTGCAAGTCTTTTCGAATAATTCTCTAGAAAATATTTCAATAGGTTTTAAAATTTATATTGTAAATATACACACTGCAGTTATTCATAGATAAATAAAAAAATATATTGTACCCTTACATCCAATCACAGCGCTCCTAATTTGACTTCCTTCACCTGCCTTGGGTACACAAAAGGCCAACCTAATGCTGGGAAAATTTAATGCTACCGTTTTCCCTATTATACTGTGACATAAAGATATAAAGAATTCTTATGACATTATTAATGCAATACTGGGCTATTGTGAAAACCTTGGCTATAATAAATACTTGTATGTCCCCATTACTTAAAGAAACATAGATCATTTTATGTCCCCACCCCTACATGCTGGTTTACCTCATTCTCTACTTCTTTCAGAAAAGCCTTAATAAACAACCTGTATCCAATCATATCTTATCTTATTTAAAAAGAATGATAAATAGTTCCATTTAAACAGATAAAATGGACAGTTCCATTCAATTTGTATTCATTTAATCAAAAATTTACAACAAATGCACAAATTCAAGATTTTTCATACTAATCTCCATTCCATGCTTTAGTATATGCCATAATGTGGTTCAAAATTTCAGAGCTTGTTATAAAATCTATTATTCTGTCTTGAGATGATGAAAACAAAGATATTAGACACTTTAAACATTAAATATGCAAACTACTCAGCTGTTAAGTTGCCTTTGTTGCCTGTATTAATCAATGAAAAAGCTGAATTATGTCCCTTGGGAGTATTAATTTCCAACAAAAGTCCTTTCAAACAGTAGGAAATGAAAAATTATTTATGTCTGATATAATAAAAGAAAGAAACTACAAAATGAAGCACTTTTGAAATATTTGCTGCATGAATTATCAAGAATGTGAACAATTCTTTACACAGGAGAGTATAAATTCTATGGAAATTTAGCCTCAAGTGGGCCTCTTTTTTTCTTAGATGAACAATTCTAACACTGAAAATGCTTCCAATGTGACCAAATATTGCCTAATTCCATAAACAGTACAAACTAAACCAGACAATTTCCCATTTTAATAGATTATGTTTACAGAAATACCCAAGTTATACATTTAGGGAATTATGCAGCAAAAAAGGCAAACATTTCAGTAAAAAATATTTGTCGCGATTTGAATTCTGGTGTTTCCAATTGAAAAAATCATTGCGAAAGGTGAAATCAAATACAAAAGAACTATAATATGGTGCATTTTACACAATATAGTTAGTATTGACATCCTAGAATAAAGTTTTATATCATTACCAATCAATTTGACCTATCATGATGACTCAGCACTTTTCTCAACACAGTATTGTTCTCAGTGAAAAATTTCTATTCTTTGTGATAAAAATCAAATGTACTAATCAAAAGCTTCAAAATAGTATAAAAGAATTGAAGTTTGAGTGACTTTGATTTCCCTTGCTATCTTCAGTATAGGGAAAACGGTACTATTTATTCTGCCATAGGCGACAATGTTAACATTTTCTAAATTTACCACTTTTTAAGATAAAAACCTGGATAAAACAGTTATATGCTGTGTTAGTACTTTATTATTCTGTTTTAAAAATTAAAGCCAAATAGTATCATGACCAACTTCCAACGGAGCTTGTTTATGTTATCCATGCCCACCGTCATTTTGCACCAAATTTATGAAATTTTGCAAGTCTTTTCGAATAATTCTCTAGAAAATATTTCAATAGGTTTTAAAATTTATATTGTAAATATACACACTGCAGTTATTCATAGATAAATAAAAAAATATATTGTACCCTTACATCCAATCACAGCGCTCCTAATTTGACTTCCTTCACCTGCCTTGGGTACACAAAAGGCCAACCTAATGCTGGGAAAATTTAATGCTACCGTTTTCCCTATTATACTGTGACATAAAGATATAAAGAATTCTTATGACATTATTAATGCAATACTGGGCTATTGTGAAAACCTTGGCTATAATAAATACTTGTATGTCCCCATTACTTAAAGAAACATAGATCATTTTATGTCCCCACCCCTACATGCTGGTTTACCTCATTCTCTACTTCTTTCAGAAAAGCCTTAATAAACAACCTGTATCCAATCATATCTTATCTTATTTAAAAAGAATGATAAATAGTTCCATTTAAACAGATAAAATGGACAGTTCCATTCAATTTGTATTCATTTAATCAAAAATTTACAACAAATGCACAAATTCAAGATTTTTCATACTAATCTCCATTCCATGCTTTAGTATATGCCATAATGTGGTTCAAAATTTCAGAGCTTGTTATAAAATCTATTATTCTGTCTTGAGATGATGAAAACAAAGATATTAGACACTTTAAACATTAAATATGCAAACTACTCAGCTGTTAAGTTGCCTTTGTTGCCTGTATTAATCAATGAAAAAGCTGAATTATGTCCCTTGGGAGTATTAATTTCCAACAAAAGTCCTTTCAAACAGTAGGAAATGAAAAATTATTTATGTCTGATATAATAAAAGAAAGAAACTACAAAATGAAGCACTTTTGAAATATTTGCTGCATGAATTATCAAGAATGTGAACAATTCTTTACACAGGAGAGTATAAATTCTATGGAAATTTAGCCTCAAGTGGGCCTCTTTTTTTCTTAGATGAACAATTCTAACACTGAAAATGCTTCCAATGTGACCAAATATTGCCTAATTCCATAAACAGTACAAACTAAACCAGACAATTTCCCATTTTAATAGATTATGTTTACAGAAATACCCAAGTTATACATTTAGGGAATTATGCAGCAAAAAAGGCAAACATTTCAGTAAAAAATATTTGTCGCGATTTGAATTCTGGTGTTTCCAATTGAAAAAATCATTGCGAAAGGTGAAATCAAATACAAAAGAACTATAATATGGTGCATTTTACACAATATAGTTAGTATTGACATCCTAGAATAAAGTTTTATATCATTACCAATCAATTTGACCTATCATGATGACTCAGCACTTTTCTCAACACAGTATTGTTCTCAGTGAAAAATTTCTATTCTTTGTGATAAAAATCAAATGTACTAATCAAAAGCTTCAAAATAGTATAAAAGAATTGAAGTTTGAGTGACTTTGATTTCCCTTGCTATCTTCAGTATAGGGAAAACGGTACTATTTATTCTGCCATAGGCGACAATGTTAACATTTTCTAAATTTACCACTTTTTAAGATAAAAACCTGGATAAAACAGTTATATGCTGTGTTAGTACTTTATTATTCTGTTTTAAAAATTAAAGCCAAATAGTATCATGACCAACTTCCAACGGAGCTTGTTTATGTTATCCATGCCCACCGTCATTTTGCACCAAATTTATGAAATTTTGCAAGTCTTTTCGAATAATTCTCTAGAAAATATTTCAATAGGTTTTAAAATTTATATTGTAAATATACACACTGCAGTTATTCATAGATAAATAAAAAAATATATTGTACCCTTACATCCAATCACAGCGCTCCTAATTTGACTTCCTTCACCTGCCTTGGGTACACAAAAGGCCAACCTAATGCTGGGAAAATTTAATGCTACCGTTTTCCCTATTATACTGTGACATAAAGATATAAAGAATTCTTATGACATTATTAATGCAATACTGGGCTATTGTGAAAACCTTGGCTATAATAAATACTTGTATGTCCCCATTACTTAAAGAAACATAGATCATTTTATGTCCCCACCCCTACATGCTGGTTTACCTCATTCTCTACTTCTTTCAGAAAAGCCTTAATAAACAACCTGTATCCAATCATATCTTATCTTATTTAAAAAGAATGATAAATAGTTCCATTTAAACAGATAAAATGGACAGTTCCATTCAATTTGTATTCATTTAATCAAAAATTTACAACAAATGCACAAATTCAAGATTTTTCATACTAATCTCCATTCCATGCTTTAGTATATGCCATAATGTGGTTCAAAATTTCAGAGCTTGTTATAAAATCTATTATTCTGTCTTGAGATGATGAAAACAAAGATATTAGACACTTTAAACATTAAATATGCAAACTACTCAGCTGTTAAGTTGCCTTTGTTGCCTGTATTAATCAATGAAAAAGCTGAATTATGTCCCTTGGGAGTATTAATTTCCAACAAAAGTCCTTTCAAACAGTAGGAAATGAAAAATTATTTATGTCTGATATAATAAAAGAAAGAAACTACAAAATGAAGCACTTTTGAAATATTTGCTGCATGAATTATCAAGAATGTGAACAATTCTTTACACAGGAGAGTATAAATTCTATGGAAATTTAGCCTCAAGTGGGCCTCTTTTTTTCTTAGATGAACAATTCTAACACTGAAAGTGCTTCCAATGTGACCAAATATTGCCTAATTCCATAAACAGTACAAACTAAACCAGACAATTTCCCATTTTAATAGATTATGTTTACAGAAATACCCAAGTTATACATTTAGGGAATTATGCAGCAAAAAAGGCAAACATTTCAGTAAAAAATATTTGTCGCGATTTGAATTCTGGTGTTTCCAATTGAAAAAATCATTGCGAAAGGTGAAATCAAATACAAAAGAACTATAATATGGTGCATTTTACACAATATAGTTAGTATTGACATCCTAGAATAAAGTTTTATATCATTACCAATCAATTTGACCTATCATGATGACTCAGCACTTTTCTCAACACAGTATTGTTCTCAGTGAAAAATTTCTATTCTTTGTGATAAAAATCAAATGTACTAATCAAAAGCTTCAAAATAGTATAAAAGAATTGAAGTTTGAGTGACTTTGATTTCCCTTGCTATCTTCAGTATACTGTGACATAAAGATATAAAGAATTCTTATGACATTATTAATGCAATACTGGGCTATTGTGAAAACCTTGGCTATAATAAATACTTGTATGTCCCCATTACTTAAAGAAACATAGATCATTTTATGTCCCCACCCCTACATGCTGGTTTACCTCATTCTCTACTTCTTTCAGAAAAGCCTTAATAAACAACCTGTATCCAATCATATCTTATCTTATTTAAAAAGAATGATAAATAGTTCCATTTAAACAGATAAAATGGACAGTTCCATTCAATTTGTATTCATTTAATCAAAAATTTACAACAAATGCACAAATTCAAGATTTTTCATACTAATCTCCATTCCATGCTTTAGTATATGCCATAATGTGGTTCAAAATTTCAGAGCTTGTTATAAAATCTATTATTCTGTCTTGAGATGATGAAAACAAAGATATTAGACACTTTAAACATTAAATATGCAAACTACTCAGCTGTTAAGTTGCCTTTGTTGCCTGTATTAATCAATGAAAAAGCTGAATTATGTCCCTTGGGAGTATTAATTTCCAACAAAAGTCCTTTCAAACAGTAGGAAATGAAAAATTATTTATGTCTGATATAATAAAAGAAAGAAACTACAAAATGAAGCACTTTTGAAATATTTGCTGCATGAATTATCAAGAATGTGAACAATTCTTTACACAGGAGAGTATAAATTCTATGGAAATTTAGCCTCAAGTGGGCCTCTTTTTTTCTTAGATGAACAATTCTAACACTGAAAATGCTTCCAATGTGACCAAATATTGCCTAATTCCATAAACAGTACAAACTAAACCAGACAATTTCCCATTTTAATAGATTATGTTTACAGAAATACCCAAGTTATACATTTAGGGAATTATGCAGCAAAAAAGGCAAACATTTCAGTAAAAAATATTTGTCGCGATTTGAATTCTGGTGTTTCCAATTGAAAAAATCATTGCGAAAGGTGAAATCAAATACAAAAGAACTATAATATGGTGCATTTTACACAATATAGTTAGTATTGACATCCTAGAATAAAGTTTTATATCATTACCAATCAATTTGACCTATCATGATGACTCAGCACTTTTCTCAACACAGTATTGTTCTCAGTGAAAAATTTCTATTCTTTGTGATAAAAATCAAATGTACTAATCAAAAGCTTCAAAATAGTATAAAAGAATTGAAGTTTGAGTGACTTTGATTTCCCTTGCTATCTTCAGTATAGGGAAAACGGTACTATTTATTCTGCCATAGGCGACAATGTTAACATTTTCTAAATTTACCACTTTTTAAGATAAAAACCTGGATAAAACAGTTATATGCTGTGTTAGTACTTTATTATTCTGTTTTAAAAATTAAAGCCAAATAGTATCATGACCAACTTCCAACGGAGCTTGTTTATGTTATCCATGCCCACCGTCATTTTGCACCAAATTTATGAAATTTTGCAAGTCTTTTCGAATAATTCTCTAGAAAATATTTCAATAGGTTTTAAAATTTATATTGTAAATATACACACTGCAGTTATTCATAGATAAATAAAAAAATATATTGTACCCTTACATCCAATCACAGCGCTCCTAATTTGACTTCCTTCACCTGCCTTGGGTACACAAAAGGCCAACCTAATGCTGGGAAAATTTAATGCTACCGTTTTCCCTATACTGTGACATAAAGATATAAAGAATTCTTATGACATTATTAATGCAATACTGGGCTATTGTGAAAACCTTGGCTATAATAAATACTTGTATGTCCCCATTACTTAAAGAAACATAGATCATTTTATGTCCCCACCCCTACATGCTGGTTTACCTCATTCTCTACTTCTTTCAGAAAAGCCTTAATAAACAACCTGTATCCAATCATATCTTATCTTATTTAAAAAGAATGATAAATAGTTCCATTTAAACAGATAAAATGGACAGTTCCATTCAATTTGTATTCATTTAATCAAAAATTTACAACAAATGCACAAATTCAAGATTTTTCATACTAATCTCCATTCCATGCTTTAGTATATGCCATAATGTGGTTCAAAATTTCAGAGCTTGTTATAAAATCTATTATTCTGTCTTGAGATGATGAAAACAAAGATATTAGACACTTTAAACATTAAATATGCAAACTACTCAGCTGTTAAGTTGCCTTTGTTGCCTGTATTAATCAATGAAAAAGCTGAATTATGTCCCTTGGGAGTATTAATTTCCAACAAAAGTCCTTTCAAACAGTAGGAAATGAAAAATTATTTATGTCTGATATAATAAAAGAAAGAAACTACAAAATGAAGCACTTTTGAAATATTTGCTGCATGAATTATCAAGAATGTGAACAATTCTTTACACAGGAGAGTATAAATTCTATGGAAATTTAGCCTCAAGTGGGCCTCTTTTTTTCTTAGATGAACAATTCTAACACTGAAAGTGCTTCCAATGTGACCAAATATTGCCTAATTCCATAAACAGTACAAACTAAACCAGACAATTTCCCATTTTAATAGATTATGTTTACAGAAATACCCAAGTTATACATTTAGGGAATTATGCAGCAAAAAAGGCAAACATTTCAGTAAAAAATATTTGTCGCGATTTGAATTCTGGTGTTTCCAATTGAAAAAATCATTGCGAAAGGTGAAATCAAATACAAAAGAACTATAATATGGTGCATTTTACACAATATAGTTAGTATTGACATCCTAGAATAAAGTTTTATATCATTACCAATCAATTTGACCTATCATGATGACTCAGCACTTTTCTCAACACAGTATTGTTCTCAGTGAAAAATTTCTATTCTTTGTGATAAAAATCAAATGTACTAATCAAAAGCTTCAAAATAGTATAAAAGAATTGAAGTTTGAGTGACTTTGATTTCCCTTGCTATCTTCAGTATAGGGAAAACGGTACTATTTATTCTGCCATAGGCGACAATGTTAACATTTTCTAAATTTACCACTTTTTAAGATAAAAACCTGGATAAAACAGTTATATGCTGTGTTAGTACTTTATTATTCTGTTTTAAAAATTAAAGCCAAATAGTATCATGACCAACTTCCAACGGAGCTTGTTTATGTTATCCATGCCCACCGTCATTTTGCACCAAATTTATGAAATTTTGCAAGTCTTTTCGAATAATTCTCTAGAAAATATTTCAATAGGTTTTAAAATTTATATTGTAAATATACACACTGCAGTTATTCATAGATAAATAAAAAAATATATTGTACCCTTACATCCAATCACAGCGCTCCTAATTTGACTTCCTTCACCTGCCTTGGGTACACAAAAGGCCAACCTAATGCTGGGAAAATTTAATGCTACCGTTTTCCCTATTATACTGTGACATAAAGATATAAAGAATTCTTATGACATTATTAATGCAATACTGGGCTATTGTGAAAACCTTGGCTATAATAAATACTTGTATGTCCCCATTACTTAAAGAAACATAGATCATTTTATGTCCCCACCCCTACATGCTGGTTTACCTCATTCTCTACTTCTTTCAGAAAAGCCTTAATAAACAACCTGTATCCAATCATATCTTATCTTATTTAAAAAGAATGATAAATAGTTCCATTTAAACAGATAAAATGGACAGTTCCATTCAATTTGTATTCATTTAATCAAAAATTTACAACAAATGCACAAATTCAAGATTTTTCATACTAATCTCCATTCCATGCTTTAGTATATGCCATAATGTGGTTCAAAATTTCAGAGCTTGTTATAAAATCTATTATTCTGTCTTGAGATGATGAAAACAAAGATATTAGACACTTTAAACATTAAATATGCAAACTACTCAGCTGTTAAGTTGCCTTTGTTGCCTGTATTAATCAATGAAAAAGCTGAATTATGTCCCTTGGGAGTATTAATTTCCAACAAAAGTCCTTTCAAACAGTAGGAAATGAAAAATTATTTATGTCTGATATAATAAAAGAAAGAAACTACAAAATGAAGCACTTTTGAAATATTTGCTGCATGAATTATCAAGAATGTGAACAATTCTTTACACAGGAGAGTATAAATTCTATGGAAATTTAGCCTCAAGTGGGCCTCTTTTTTTCTTAGATGAACAATTCTAACACTGAAAGTGCTTCCAATGTGACCAAATATTGCCTAATTCCATAAACAGTACAAACTAAACCAGACAATTTCCCATTTTAATAGATTATGTTTACAGAAATACCCAAGTTATACATTTAGGGAATTATGCAGCAAAAAAGGCAAACATTTCAGTAAAAAATATTTGTCGCGATTTGAATTCTGGTGTTTCCAATTGAAAAAATCATTGCGAAAGGTGAAATCAAATACAAAAGAACTATAATATGGTGCATTTTACACAATATAGTTAGTATTGACATCCTAGAATAAAGTTTTATATCATTACCAATCAATTTGACCTATCATGATGACTCAGCACTTTTCTCAACACAGTATTGTTCTCAGTGAAAAATTTCTATTCTTTGTGATAAAAATCAAATGTACTAATCAAAAGCTTCAAAATAGTATAAAAGAATTGAAGTTTGAGTGACTTTGATTTCCCTTGCTATCTTCAGTATACTGTGACATAAAGATATAAAGAATTCTTATGACATTATTAATGCAATACTGGGCTATTGTGAAAACCTTGGCTATAATAAATACTTGTATGTCCCCATTACTTAAAGAAACATAGATCATTTTATGTCCCCACCCCTACATGCTGGTTTACCTCATTCTCTACTTCTTTCAGAAAAGCCTTAATAAACAACCTGTATCCAATCATATCTTATCTTATTTAAAAAGAATGATAAATAGTTCCATTTAAACAGATAAAATGGACAGTTCCATTCAATTTGTATTCATTTAATCAAAAATTTACAACAAATGCACAAATTCAAGATTTTTCATACTAATCTCCATTCCATGCTTTAGTATATGCCATAATGTGGTTCAAAATTTCAGAGCTTGTTATAAAATCTATTATTCTGTCTTGAGATGATGAAAACAAAGATATTAGACACTTTAAACATTAAATATGCAAACTACTCAGCTGTTAAGTTGCCTTTGTTGCCTGTATTAATCAATGAAAAAGCTGAATTATGTCCCTTGGGAGTATTAATTTCCAACAAAAGTCCTTTCAAACAGTAGGAAATGAAAAATTATTTATGTCTGATATAATAAAAGAAAGAAACTACAAAATGAAGCACTTTTGAAATATTTGCTGCATGAATTATCAAGAATGTGAACAATTCTTTACACAGGAGAGTATAAATTCTATGGAAATTTAGCCTCAAGTGGGCCTCTTTTTTTCTTAGATGAACAATTCTAACACTGAAAATGCTTCCAATGTGACCAAATATTGCCTAATTCCATAAACAGTACAAACTAAACCAGACAATTTCCCATTTTAATAGATTATGTTTACAGAAATACCCAAGTTATACATTTAGGGAATTATGCAGCAAAAAAGGCAAACATTTCAGTAAAAAATATTTGTCGCGATTTGAATTCTGGTGTTTCCAATTGAAAAAATCATTGCGAAAGGTGAAATCAAATACAAAAGAACTATAATATGGTGCATTTTACACAATATAGTTAGTATTGACATCCTAGAATAAAGTTTTATATCATTACCAATCAATTTGACCTATCATGATGACTCAGCACTTTTCTCAACACAGTATTGTTCTCAGTGAAAAATTTCTATTCTTTGTGATAAAAATCAAATGTACTAATCAAAAGCTTCAAAATAGTATAAAAGAATTGAAGTTTGAGTGACTTTGATTTCCCTTGCTATCTTCAGTATAGGGAAAACGGTACTATTTATTCTGCCATAGGCGACAATGTTAACATTTTCTAAATTTACCACTTTTTAAGATAAAAACCTGGATAAAACAGTTATATGCTGTGTTAGTACTTTATTATTCTGTTTTAAAAATTAAAGCCAAATAGTATCATGACCAACTTCCAACGGAGCTTGTTTATGTTATCCATGCCCACCGTCATTTTGCACCAAATTTATGAAATTTTGCAAGTCTTTTCGAATAATTCTCTAGAAAATATTTCAATAGGTTTTAAAATTTATATTGTAAATATACACACTGCAGTTATTCATAGATAAATAAAAAAATATATTGTACCCTTACATCCAATCACAGCGCTCCTAATTTGACTTCCTTCACCTGCCTTGGGTACACAAAAGGCCAACCTAATGCTGGGAAAATTTAATGCTACCGTTTTCCCTATACTGTGACATAAAGATATAAAGAATTCTTATGACATTATTAATGCAATACTGGGCTATTGTGAAAACCTTGGCTATAATAAATACTTGTATGTCCCCATTACTTAAAGAAACATAGATCATTTTATGTCCCCACCCCTACATGCTGGTTTACCTCATTCTCTACTTCTTTCAGAAAAGCCTTAATAAACAACCTGTATCCAATCATATCTTATCTTATTTAAAAAGAATGATAAATAGTTCCATTTAAACAGATAAAATGGACAGTTCCATTCAATTTGTATTCATTTAATCAAAAATTTACAACAAATGCACAAATTCAAGATTTTTCATACTAATCTCCATTCCATGCTTTAGTATATGCCATAATGTGGTTCAAAATTTCAGAGCTTGTTATAAAATCTATTATTCTGTCTTGAGATGATGAAAACAAAGATATTAGACACTTTAAACATTAAATATGCAAACTACTCAGCTGTTAAGTTGCCTTTGTTGCCTGTATTAATCAATGAAAAAGCTGAATTATGTCCCTTGGGAGTATTAATTTCCAACAAAAGTCCTTTCAAACAGTAGGAAATGAAAAATTATTTATGTCTGATATAATAAAAGAAAGAAACTACAAAATGAAGCACTTTTGAAATATTTGCTGCATGAATTATCAAGAATGTGAACAATTCTTTACACAGGAGAGTATAAATTCTATGGAAATTTAGCCTCAAGTGGGCCTCTTTTTTTCTTAGATGAACAATTCTAACACTGAAAATGCTTCCAATGTGACCAAATATTGCCTAATTCCATAAACAGTACAAACTAAACCAGACAATTTCCCATTTTAATAGATTATGTTTACAGAAATACCCAAGTTATACATTTAGGGAATTATGCAGCAAAAAAGGCAAACATTTCAGTAAAAAATATTTGTCGCGATTTGAATTCTGGTGTTTCCAATTGAAAAAATCATTGCGAAAGGTGAAATCAAATACAAAAGAACTATAATATGGTGCATTTTACACAATATAGTTAGTATTGACATCCTAGAATAAAGTTTTATATCATTACCAATCAATTTGACCTATCATGATGACTCAGCACTTTTCTCAACACAGTATTGTTCTCAGTGAAAAATTTCTATTCTTTGTGATAAAAATCAAATGTACTAATCAAAAGCTTCAAAATAGTATAAAAGAATTGAAGTTTGAGTGACTTTGATTTCCCTTGCTATCTTCAGTATAGGGAAAACGGTACTATTTATTCTGCCATAGGCGACAATGTTAACATTTTCTAAATTTACCACTTTTTAAGATAAAAACCTGGATAAAACAGTTATATGCTGTGTTAGTACTTTATTATTCTGTTTTAAAAATTAAAGCCAAATAGTATCATGACCAACTTCCAACGGAGCTTGTTTATGTTATCCATGCCCACCGTCATTTTGCACCAAATTTATGAAATTTTGCAAGTCTTTTCGAATAATTCTCTAGAAAATATTTCAATAGGTTTTAAAATTTATATTGTAAATATACACACTGCAGTTATTCATAGATAAATAAAAAAATATATTGTACCCTTACATCCAATCACAGCGCTCCTAATTTGACTTCCTTCACCTGCCTTGGGTACACAAAAGGCCAACCTAATGCTGGGAAAATTTAATGCTACCGTTTTCCCTATTATACTGTGACATAAAGATATAAAGAATTCTTATGACATTATTAATGCAATACTGGGCTATTGTGAAAACCTTGGCTATAATAAATACTTGTATGTCCCCATTACTTAAAGAAACATAGATCATTTTATGTCCCCACCCCTACATGCTGGTTTACCTCATTCTCTACTTCTTTCAGAAAAGCCTTAATAAACAACCTGTATCCAATCATATCTTATCTTATTTAAAAAGAATGATAAATAGTTCCATTTAAACAGATAAAATGGACAGTTCCATTCAATTTGTATTCATTTAATCAAAAATTTACAACAAATGCACAAATTCAAGATTTTTCATACTAATCTCCATTCCATGCTTTAGTATATGCCATAATGTGGTTCAAAATTTCAGAGCTTGTTATAAAATCTATTATTCTGTCTTGAGATGATGAAAACAAAGATATTAGACACTTTAAACATTAAATATGCAAACTACTCAGCTGTTAAGTTGCCTTTGTTGCCTGTATTAATCAATGAAAAAGCTGAATTATGTCCCTTGGGAGTATTAATTTCCAACAAAAGTCCTTTCAAACAGTAGGAAATGAAAAATTATTTATGTCTGATATAATAAAAGAAAGAAACTACAAAATGAAGCACTTTTGAAATATTTGCTGCATGAATTATCAAGAATGTGAACAATTCTTTACACAGGAGAGTATAAATTCTATGGAAATTTAGCCTCAAGTGGGCCTCTTTTTTTCTTAGATGAACAATTCTAACACTGAAAATGCTTCCAATGTGACCAAATATTGCCTAATTCCATAAACAGTACAAACTAAACCAGACAATTTCCCATTTTAATAGATTATGTTTACAGAAATACCCAAGTTATACATTTAGGGAATTATGCAGCAAAAAAGGCAAACATTTCAGTAAAAAATATTTGTCGCGATTTGAATTCTGGTGTTTCCAATTGAAAAAATCATTGCGAAAGGTGAAATCAAATACAAAAGAACTATAATATGGTGCATTTTACACAATATAGTTAGTATTGACATCCTAGAATAAAGTTTTATATCATTACCAATCAATTTGACCTATCATGATGACTCAGCACTTTTCTCAACACAGTATTGTTCTCAGTGAAAAATTTCTATTCTTTGTGATAAAAATCAAATGTACTAATCAAAAGCTTCAAAATAGTATAAAAGAATTGAAGTTTGAGTGACTTTGATTTCCCTTGCTATCTTCAGTATACTGTGACATAAAGATATAAAGAATTCTTATGACATTATTAATGCAATACTGGGCTATTGTGAAAACCTTGGCTATAATAAATACTTGTATGTCCCCATTACTTAAAGAAACATAGATCATTTTATGTCCCCACCCCTACATGCTGGTTTACCTCATTCTCTACTTCTTTCAGAAAAGCCTTAATAAACAACCTGTATCCAATCATATCTTATCTTATTTAAAAAGAATGATAAATAGTTCCATTTAAACAGATAAAATGGACAGTTCCATTCAATTTGTATTCATTTAATCAAAAATTTACAACAAATGCACAAATTCAAGATTTTTCATACTAATCTCCATTCCATGCTTTAGTATATGCCATAATGTGGTTCAAAATTTCAGAGCTTGTTATAAAATCTATTATTCTGTCTTGAGATGATGAAAACAAAGATATTAGACACTTTAAACATTAAATATGCAAACTACTCAGCTGTTAAGTTGCCTTTGTTGCCTGTATTAATCAATGAAAAAGCTGAATTATGTCCCTTGGGAGTATTAATTTCCAACAAAAGTCCTTTCAAACAGTAGGAAATGAAAAATTATTTATGTCTGATATAATAAAAGAAAGAAACTACAAAATGAAGCACTTTTGAAATATTTGCTGCATGAATTATCAAGAATGTGAACAATTCTTTACACAGGAGAGTATAAATTCTATGGAAATTTAGCCTCAAGTGGGCCTCTTTTTTTCTTAGATGAACAATTCTAACACTGAAAATGCTTCCAATGTGACCAAATATTGCCTAATTCCATAAACAGTACAAACTAAACCAGACAATTTCCCATTTTAATAGATTATGTTTACAGAAATACCCAAGTTATACATTTAGGGAATTATGCAGCAAAAAAGGCAAACATTTCAGTAAAAAATATTTGTCGCGATTTGAATTCTGGTGTTTCCAATTGAAAAAATCATTGCGAAAGGTGAAATCAAATACAAAAGAACTATAATATGGTGCATTTTACACAATATAGTTAGTATTGACATCCTAGAATAAAGTTTTATATCATTACCAATCAATTTGACCTATCATGATGACTCAGCACTTTTCTCAACACAGTATTGTTCTCAGTGAAAAATTTCTATTCTTTGTGATAAAAATCAAATGTACTAATCAAAAGCTTCAAAATAGTATAAAAGAATTGAAGTTTGAGTGACTTTGATTTCCCTTGCTATCTTCAGTATACTGTGACATAAAGATATAAAGAATTCTTATGACATTATTAATGCAATACTGGGCTATTGTGAAAACCTTGGCTATAATAAATACTTGTATGTCCCCATTACTTAAAGAAACATAGATCATTTTATGTCCCCACCCCTACATGCTGGTTTACCTCATTCTCTACTTCTTTCAGAAAAGCCTTAATAAACAACCTGTATCCAATCATATCTTATCTTATTTAAAAAGAATGATAAATAGTTCCATTTAAACAGATAAAATGGACAGTTCCATTCAATTTGTATTCATTTAATCAAAAATTTACAACAAATGCACAAATTCAAGATTTTTCATACTAATCTCCATTCCATGCTTTAGTATATGCCATAATGTGGTTCAAAATTTCAGAGCTTGTTATAAAATCTATTATTCTGTCTTGAGATGATGAAAACAAAGATATTAGACACTTTAAACATTAAATATGCAAACTACTCAGCTGTTAAGTTGCCTTTGTTGCCTGTATTAATCAATGAAAAAGCTGAATTATGTCCCTTGGGAGTATTAATTTCCAACAAAAGTCCTTTCAAACAGTAGGAAATGAAAAATTATTTATGTCTGATATAATAAAAGAAAGAAACTACAAAATGAAGCACTTTTGAAATATTTGCTGCATGAATTATCAAGAATGTGAACAATTCTTTACACAGGAGAGTATAAATTCTATGGAAATTTAGCCTCAAGTGGGCCTCTTTTTTTCTTAGATGAACAATTCTAACACTGAAAATGCTTCCAATGTGACCAAATATTGCCTAATTCCATAAACAGTACAAACTAAACCAGACAATTTCCCATTTTAATAGATTATGTTTACAGAAATACCCAAGTTATACATTTAGGGAATTATGCAGCAAAAAAGGCAAACATTTCAGTAAAAAATATTTGTCGCGATTTGAATTCTGGTGTTTCCAATTGAAAAAATCATTGCGAAAGGTGAAATCAAATACAAAAGAACTATAATATGGTGCATTTTACACAATATAGTTAGTATTGACATCCTAGAATAAAGTTTTATATCATTACCAATCAATTTGACCTATCATGATGACTCAGCACTTTTCTCAACACAGTATTGTTCTCAGTGAAAAATTTCTATTCTTTGTGATAAAAATCAAATGTACTAATCAAAAGCTTCAAAATAGTATAAAAGAATTGAAGTTTGAGTGACTTTGATTTCCCTTGCTATCTTCAGTATAGGGAAAACGGTACTATTTATTCTGCCATAGGCGACAATGTTAACATTTTCTAAATTTACCACTTTTTAAGATAAAAACCTGGATAAAACAGTTATATGCTGTGTTAGTACTTTATTATTCTGTTTTAAAAATTAAAGCCAAATAGTATCATGACCAACTTCCAACGGAGCTTGTTTATGTTATCCATGCCCACCGTCATTTTGCACCAAATTTATGAAATTTTGCAAGTCTTTTCGAATAATTCTCTAGAAAATATTTCAATAGGTTTTAAAATTTATATTGTAAATATACACACTGCAGTTATTCATAGATAAATAAAAAAATATATTGTACCCTTACATCCAATCACAGCGCTCCTAATTTGACTTCCTTCACCTGCCTTGGGTACACAAAAGGCCAACCTAATGCTGGGAAAATTTAATGCTACCGTTTTCCCTATTATACTGTGACATAAAGATATAAAGAATTCTTATGACATTATTAATGCAATACTGGGCTATTGTGAAAACCTTGGCTATAATAAATACTTGTATGTCCCCATTACTTAAAGAAACATAGATCATTTTATGTCCCCACCCCTACATGCTGGTTTACCTCATTCTCTACTTCTTTCAGAAAAGCCTTAATAAACAACCTGTATCCAATCATATCTTATCTTATTTAAAAAGAATGATAAATAGTTCCATTTAAACAGATAAAATGGACAGTTCCATTCAATTTGTATTCATTTAATCAAAAATTTACAACAAATGCACAAATTCAAGATTTTTCATACTAATCTCCATTCCATGCTTTAGTATATGCCATAATGTGGTTCAAAATTTCAGAGCTTGTTATAAAATCTATTATTCTGTCTTGAGATGATGAAAACAAAGATATTAGACACTTTAAACATTAAATATGCAAACTACTCAGCTGTTAAGTTGCCTTTGTTGCCTGTATTAATCAATGAAAAAGCTGAATTATGTCCCTTGGGAGTATTAATTTCCAACAAAAGTCCTTTCAAACAGTAGGAAATGAAAAATTATTTATGTCTGATATAATAAAAGAAAGAAACTACAAAATGAAGCACTTTTGAAATATTTGCTGCATGAATTATCAAGAATGTGAACAATTCTTTACACAGGAGAGTATAAATTCTATGGAAATTTAGCCTCAAGTGGGCCTCTTTTTTTCTTAGATGAACAATTCTAACACTGAAAATGCTTCCAATGTGACCAAATATTGCCTAATTCCATAAACAGTACAAACTAAACCAGACAATTTCCCATTTTAATAGATTATGTTTACAGAAATACCCAAGTTATACATTTAGGGAATTATGCAGCAAAAAAGGCAAACATTTCAGTAAAAAATATTTGTCGCGATTTGAATTCTGGTGTTTCCAATTGAAAAAATCATTGCGAAAGGTGAAATCAAATACAAAAGAACTATAATATGGTGCATTTTACACAATATAGTTAGTATTGACATCCTAGAATAAAGTTTTATATCATTACCAATCAATTTGACCTATCATGATGACTCAGCACTTTTCTCAACACAGTATTGTTCTCAGTGAAAAATTTCTATTCTTTGTGATAAAAATCAAATGTACTAATCAAAAGCTTCAAAATAGTATAAAAGAATTGAAGTTTGAGTGACTTTGATTTCCCTTGCTATCTTCAGTATAGGGAAAACGGTACTATTTATTCTGCCATAGGCGACAATGTTAACATTTTCTAAATTTACCACTTTTTAAGATAAAAACCTGGATAAAACAGTTATATGCTGTGTTAGTACTTTATTATTCTGTTTTAAAAATTAAAGCCAAATAGTATCATGACCAACTTCCAACGGAGCTTGTTTATGTTATCCATGCCCACCGTCATTTTGCACCAAATTTATGAAATTTTGCAAGTCTTTTCGAATAATTCTCTAGAAAATATTTCAATAGGTTTTAAAATTTATATTGTAAATATACACACTGCAGTTATTCATAGATAAATAAAAAAATATATTGTACCCTTACATCCAATCACAGCGCTCCTAATTTGACTTCCTTCACCTGCCTTGGGTACACAAAAGGCCAACCTAATGCTGGGAAAATTTAATGCTACCGTTTTCCCTATTATACTGTGACATAAAGATATAAAGAATTCTTATGACATTATTAATGCAATACTGGGCTATTGTGAAAACCTTGGCTATAATAAATACTTGTATGTCCCCATTACTTAAAGAAACATAGATCATTTTATGTCCCCACCCCTACATGCTGGTTTACCTCATTCTCTACTTCTTTCAGAAAAGCCTTAATAAACAACCTGTATCCAATCATATCTTATCTTATTTAAAAAGAATGATAAATAGTTCCATTTAAACAGATAAAATGGACAGTTCCATTCAATTTGTATTCATTTAATCAAAAATTTACAACAAATGCACAAATTCAAGATTTTTCATACTAATCTCCATTCCATGCTTTAGTATATGCCATAATGTGGTTCAAAATTTCAGAGCTTGTTATAAAATCTATTATTCTGTCTTGAGATGATGAAAACAAAGATATTAGACACTTTAAACATTAAATATGCAAACTACTCAGCTGTTAAGTTGCCTTTGTTGCCTGTATTAATCAATGAAAAAGCTGAATTATGTCCCTTGGGAGTATTAATTTCCAACAAAAGTCCTTTCAAACAGTAGGAAATGAAAAATTATTTATGTCTGATATAATAAAAGAAAGAAACTACAAAATGAAGCACTTTTGAAATATTTGCTGCATGAATTATCAAGAATGTGAACAATTCTTTACACAGGAGAGTATAAATTCTATGGAAATTTAGCCTCAAGTGGGCCTCTTTTTTTCTTAGATGAACAATTCTAACACTGAAAATGCTTCCAATGTGACCAAATATTGCCTAATTCCATAAACAGTACAAACTAAACCAGACAATTTCCCATTTTAATAGATTATGTTTACAGAAATACCCAAGTTATACATTTAGGGAATTATGCAGCAAAAAAGGCAAACATTTCAGTAAAAAATATTTGTCGCGATTTGAATTCTGGTGTTTCCAATTGAAAAAATCATTGCGAAAGGTGAAATCAAATACAAAAGAACTATAATATGGTGCATTTTACACAATATAGTTAGTATTGACATCCTAGAATAAAGTTTTATATCATTACCAATCAATTTGACCTATCATGATGACTCAGCACTTTTCTCAACACAGTATTGTTCTCAGTGAAAAATTTCTATTCTTTGTGATAAAAATCAAATGTACTAATCAAAAGCTTCAAAATAGTATAAAAGAATTGAAGTTTGAGTGACTTTGATTTCCCTTGCTATCTTCAGTATAGGGAAAACGGTACTATTTATTCTGCCATAGGCGACAATGTTAACATTTTCTAAATTTACCACTTTTTAAGATAAAAACCTGGATAAAACAGTTATATGCTGTGTTAGTACTTTATTATTCTGTTTTAAAAATTAAAGCCAAATAGTATCATGACCAACTTCCAACGGAGCTTGTTTATGTTATCCATGCCCACCGTCATTTTGCACCAAATTTATGAAATTTTGCAAGTCTTTTCGAATAATTCTCTAGAAAATATTTCAATAGGTTTTAAAATTTATATTGTAAATATACACACTGCAGTTATTCATAGATAAATAAAAAAATATATTGTACCCTTACATCCAATCACAGCGCTCCTAATTTGACTTCCTTCACCTGCCTTGGGTACACAAAAGGCCAACCTAATGCTGGGAAAATTTAATGCTACCGTTTTCCCTATACTGTGACATAAAGATATAAAGAATTCTTATGACATTATTAATGCAATACTGGGCTATTGTGAAAACCTTGGCTATAATAAATACTTGTATGTCCCCATTACTTAAAGAAACATAGATCATTTTATGTCCCCACCCCTACATGCTGGTTTACCTCATTCTCTACTTCTTTCAGAAAAGCCTTAATAAACAACCTGTATCCAATCATATCTTATCTTATTTAAAAAGAATGATAAATAGTTCCATTTAAACAGATAAAATGGACAGTTCCATTCAATTTGTATTCATTTAATCAAAAATTTACAACAAATGCACAAATTCAAGATTTTTCATACTAATCTCCATTCCATGCTTTAGTATATGCCATAATGTGGTTCAAAATTTCAGAGCTTGTTATAAAATCTATTATTCTGTCTTGAGATGATGAAAACAAAGATATTAGACACTTTAAACATTAAATATGCAAACTACTCAGCTGTTAAGTTGCCTTTGTTGCCTGTATTAATCAATGAAAAAGCTGAATTATGTCCCTTGGGAGTATTAATTTCCAACAAAAGTCCTTTCAAACAGTAGGAAATGAAAAATTATTTATGTCTGATATAATAAAAGAAAGAAACTACAAAATGAAGCACTTTTGAAATATTTGCTGCATGAATTATCAAGAATGTGAACAATTCTTTACACAGGAGAGTATAAATTCTATGGAAATTTAGCCTCAAGTGGGCCTCTTTTTTTCTTAGATGAACAATTCTAACACTGAAAATGCTTCCAATGTGACCAAATATTGCCTAATTCCATAAACAGTACAAACTAAACCAGACAATTTCCCATTTTAATAGATTATGTTTACAGAAATACCCAAGTTATACATTTAGGGAATTATGCAGCAAAAAAGGCAAACATTTCAGTAAAAAATATTTGTCGCGATTTGAATTCTGGTGTTTCCAATTGAAAAAATCATTGCGAAAGGTGAAATCAAATACAAAAGAACTATAATATGGTGCATTTTACACAATATAGTTAGTATTGACATCCTAGAATAAAGTTTTATATCATTACCAATCAATTTGACCTATCATGATGACTCAGCACTTTTCTCAACACAGTATTGTTCTCAGTGAAAAATTTCTATTCTTTGTGATAAAAATCAAATGTACTAATCAAAAGCTTCAAAATAGTATAAAAGAATTGAAGTTTGAGTGACTTTGATTTCCCTTGCTATCTTCAGTATAGGGAAAACGGTACTATTTATTCTGCCATAGGCGACAATGTTAACATTTTCTAAATTTACCACTTTTTAAGATAAAAACCTGGATAAAACAGTTATATGCTGTGTTAGTACTTTATTATTCTGTTTTAAAAATTAAAGCCAAATAGTATCATGACCAACTTCCAACGGAGCTTGTTTATGTTATCCATGCCCACCGTCATTTTGCACCAAATTTATGAAATTTTGCAAGTCTTTTCGAATAATTCTCTAGAAAATATTTCAATAGGTTTTAAAATTTATATTGTAAATATACACACTGCAGTTATTCATAGATAAATAAAAAAATATATTGTACCCTTACATCCAATCACAGCGCTCCTAATTTGACTTCCTTCACCTGCCTTGGGTACACAAAAGGCCAACCTAATGCTGGGAAAATTTAATGCTACCGTTTTCCCTATACTGTGACATAAAGATATAAAGAATTCTTATGACATTATTAATGCAATACTGGGCTATTGTGAAAACCTTGGCTATAATAAATACTTGTATGTCCCCATTACTTAAAGAAACATAGATCATTTTATGTCCCCACCCCTACATGCTGGTTTACCTCATTCTCTACTTCTTTCAGAAAAGCCTTAATAAACAACCTGTATCCAATCATATCTTATCTTATTTAAAAAGAATGATAAATAGTTCCATTTAAACAGATAAAATGGACAGTTCCATTCAATTTGTATTCATTTAATCAAAAATTTACAACAAATGCACAAATTCAAGATTTTTCATACTAATCTCCATTCCATGCTTTAGTATATGCCATAATGTGGTTCAAAATTTCAGAGCTTGTTATAAAATCTATTATTCTGTCTTGAGATGATGAAAACAAAGATATTAGACACTTTAAACATTAAATATGCAAACTACTCAGCTGTTAAGTTGCCTTTGTTGCCTGTATTAATCAATGAAAAAGCTGAATTATGTCCCTTGGGAGTATTAATTTCCAACAAAAGTCCTTTCAAACAGTAGGAAATGAAAAATTATTTATGTCTGATATAATAAAAGAAAGAAACTACAAAATGAAGCACTTTTGAAATATTTGCTGCATGAATTATCAAGAATGTGAACAATTCTTTACACAGGAGAGTATAAATTCTATGGAAATTTAGCCTCAAGTGGGCCTCTTTTTTTCTTAGATGAACAATTCTAACACTGAAAATGCTTCCAATGTGACCAAATATTGCCTAATTCCATAAACAGTACAAACTAAACCAGACAATTTCCCATTTTAATAGATTATGTTTACAGAAATACCCAAGTTATACATTTAGGGAATTATGCAGCAAAAAAGGCAAACATTTCAGTAAAAAATATTTGTCGCGATTTGAATTCTGGTGTTTCCAATTGAAAAAATCATTGCGAAAGGTGAAATCAAATACAAAAGAACTATAATATGGTGCATTTTACACAATATAGTTAGTATTGACATCCTAGAATAAAGTTTTATATCATTACCAATCAATTTGACCTATCATGATGACTCAGCACTTTTCTCAACACAGTATTGTTCTCAGTGAAAAATTTCTATTCTTTGTGATAAAAATCAAATGTACTAATCAAAAGCTTCAAAATAGTATAAAAGAATTGAAGTTTGAGTGACTTTGATTTCCCTTGCTATCTTCAGTATACTGTGACATAAAGATATAAAGAATTCTTATGACATTATTAATGCAATACTGGGCTATTGTGAAAACCTTGGCTATAATAAATACTTGTATGTCCCCATTACTTAAAGAAACATAGATCATTTTATGTCCCCACCCCTACATGCTGGTTTACCTCATTCTCTACTTCTTTCAGAAAAGCCTTAATAAACAACCTGTATCCAATCATATCTTATCTTATTTAAAAAGAATGATAAATAGTTCCATTTAAACAGATAAAATGGACAGTTCCATTCAATTTGTATTCATTTAATCAAAAATTTACAACAAATGCACAAATTCAAGATTTTTCATACTAATCTCCATTCCATGCTTTAGTATATGCCATAATGTGGTTCAAAATTTCAGAGCTTGTTATAAAATCTATTATTCTGTCTTGAGATGATGAAAACAAAGATATTAGACACTTTAAACATTAAATATGCAAACTACTCAGCTGTTAAGTTGCCTTTGTTGCCTGTATTAATCAATGAAAAAGCTGAATTATGTCCCTTGGGAGTATTAATTTCCAACAAAAGTCCTTTCAAACAGTAGGAAATGAAAAATTATTTATGTCTGATATAATAAAAGAAAGAAACTACAAAATGAAGCACTTTTGAAATATTTGCTGCATGAATTATCAAGAATGTGAACAATTCTTTACACAGGAGAGTATAAATTCTATGGAAATTTAGCCTCAAGTGGGCCTCTTTTTTTCTTAGATGAACAATTCTAACACTGAAAATGCTTCCAATGTGACCAAATATTGCCTAATTCCATAAACAGTACAAACTAAACCAGACAATTTCCCATTTTAATAGATTATGTTTACAGAAATACCCAAGTTATACATTTAGGGAATTATGCAGCAAAAAAGGCAAACATTTCAGTAAAAAATATTTGTCGCGATTTGAATTCTGGTGTTTCCAATTGAAAAAATCATTGCGAAAGGTGAAATCAAATACAAAAGAACTATAATATGGTGCATTTTACACAATATAGTTAGTATTGACATCCTAGAATAAAGTTTTATATCATTACCAATCAATTTGACCTATCATGATGACTCAGCACTTTTCTCAACACAGTATTGTTCTCAGTGAAAAATTTCTATTCTTTGTGATAAAAATCAAATGTACTAATCAAAAGCTTCAAAATAGTATAAAAGAATTGAAGTTTGAGTGACTTTGATTTCCCTTGCTATCTTCAGTATACTGTGACATAAAGATATAAAGAATTCTTATGACATTATTAATGCAATACTGGGCTATTGTGAAAACCTTGGCTATAATAAATACTTGTATGTCCCCATTACTTAAAGAAACATAGATCATTTTATGTCCCCACCCCTACATGCTGGTTTACCTCATTCTCTACTTCTTTCAGAAAAGCCTTAATAAACAACCTGTATCCAATCATATCTTATCTTATTTAAAAAGAATGATAAATAGTTCCATTTAAACAGATAAAATGGACAGTTCCATTCAATTTGTATTCATTTAATCAAAAATTTACAACAAATGCACAAATTCAAGATTTTTCATACTAATCTCCATTCCATGCTTTAGTATATGCCATAATGTGGTTCAAAATTTCAGAGCTTGTTATAAAATCTATTATTCTGTCTTGAGATGATGAAAACAAAGATATTAGACACTTTAAACATTAAATATGCAAACTACTCAGCTGTTAAGTTGCCTTTGTTGCCTGTATTAATCAATGAAAAAGCTGAATTATGTCCCTTGGGAGTATTAATTTCCAACAAAAGTCCTTTCAAACAGTAGGAAATGAAAAATTATTTATGTCTGATATAATAAAAGAAAGAAACTACAAAATGAAGCACTTTTGAAATATTTGCTGCATGAATTATCAAGAATGTGAACAATTCTTTACACAGGAGAGTATAAATTCTATGGAAATTTAGCCTCAAGTGGGCCTCTTTTTTTCTTAGATGAACAATTCTAACACTGAAAATGCTTCCAATGTGACCAAATATTGCCTAATTCCATAAACAGTACAAACTAAACCAGACAATTTCCCATTTTAATAGATTATGTTTACAGAAATACCCAAGTTATACATTTAGGGAATTATGCAGCAAAAAAGGCAAACATTTCAGTAAAAAATATTTGTCGCGATTTGAATTCTGGTGTTTCCAATTGAAAAAATCATTGCGAAAGGTGAAATCAAATACAAAAGAACTATAATATGGTGCATTTTACACAATATAGTTAGTATTGACATCCTAGAATAAAGTTTTATATCATTACCAATCAATTTGACCTATCATGATGACTCAGCACTTTTCTCAACACAGTATTGTTCTCAGTGAAAAATTTCTATTCTTTGTGATAAAAATCAAATGTACTAATCAAAAGCTTCAAAATAGTATAAAAGAATTGAAGTTTGAGTGACTTTGATTTCCCTTGCTATCTTCAGTATAGGGAAAACGGTACTATTTATTCTGCCATAGGCGACAATGTTAACATTTTCTAAATTTACCACTTTTTAAGATAAAAACCTGGATAAAACAGTTATATGCTGTGTTAGTACTTTATTATTCTGTTTTAAAAATTAAAGCCAAATAGTATCATGACCAACTTCCAACGGAGCTTGTTTATGTTATCCATGCCCACCGTCATTTTGCACCAAATTTATGAAATTTTGCAAGTCTTTTCGAATAATTCTCTAGAAAATATTTCAATAGGTTTTAAAATTTATATTGTAAATATACACACTGCAGTTATTCATAGATAAATAAAAAAATATATTGTACCCTTACATCCAATCACAGCGCTCCTAATTTGACTTCCTTCACCTGCCTTGGGTACACAAAAGGCCAACCTAATGCTGGGAAAATTTAATGCTACCGTTTTCCCTATACTGTGACATAAAGATATAAAGAATTCTTATGACATTATTAATGCAATACTGGGCTATTGTGAAAACCTTGGCTATAATAAATACTTGTATGTCCCCATTACTTAAAGAAACATAGATCATTTTATGTCCCCACCCCTACATGCTGGTTTACCTCATTCTCTACTTCTTTCAGAAAAGCCTTAATAAACAACCTGTATCCAATCATATCTTATCTTATTTAAAAAGAATGATAAATAGTTCCATTTAAACAGATAAAATGGACAGTTCCATTCAATTTGTATTCATTTAATCAAAAATTTACAACAAATGCACAAATTCAAGATTTTTCATACTAATCTCCATTCCATGCTTTAGTATATGCCATAATGTGGTTCAAAATTTCAGAGCTTGTTATAAAATCTATTATTCTGTCTTGAGATGATGAAAACAAAGATATTAGACACTTTAAACATTAAATATGCAAACTACTCAGCTGTTAAGTTGCCTTTGTTGCCTGTATTAATCAATGAAAAAGCTGAATTATGTCCCTTGGGAGTATTAATTTCCAACAAAAGTCCTTTCAAACAGTAGGAAATGAAAAATTATTTATGTCTGATATAATAAAAGAAAGAAACTACAAAATGAAGCACTTTTGAAATATTTGCTGCATGAATTATCAAGAATGTGAACAATTCTTTACACAGGAGAGTATAAATTCTATGGAAATTTAGCCTCAAGTGGGCCTCTTTTTTTCTTAGATGAACAATTCTAACACTGAAAATGCTTCCAATGTGACCAAATATTGCCTAATTCCATAAACAGTACAAACTAAACCAGACAATTTCCCATTTTAATAGATTATGTTTACAGAAATACCCAAGTTATACATTTAGGGAATTATGCAGCAAAAAAGGCAAACATTTCAGTAAAAAATATTTGTCGCGATTTGAATTCTGGTGTTTCCAATTGAAAAAATCATTGCGAAAGGTGAAATCAAATACAAAAGAACTATAATATGGTGCATTTTACACAATATAGTTAGTATTGACATCCTAGAATAAAGTTTTATATCATTACCAATCAATTTGACCTATCATGATGACTCAGCACTTTTCTCAACACAGTATTGTTCTCAGTGAAAAATTTCTATTCTTTGTGATAAAAATCAAATGTACTAATCAAAAGCTTCAAAATAGTATAAAAGAATTGAAGTTTGAGTGACTTTGATTTCCCTTGCTATCTTCAGTATACTGTGACATAAAGATATAAAGAATTCTTATGACATTATTAATGCAATACTGGGCTATTGTGAAAACCTTGGCTATAATAAATACTTGTATGTCCCCATTACTTAAAGAAACATAGATCATTTTATGTCCCCACCCCTACATGCTGGTTTACCTCATTCTCTACTTCTTTCAGAAAAGCCTTAATAAACAACCTGTATCCAATCATATCTTATCTTATTTAAAAAGAATGATAAATAGTTCCATTTAAACAGATAAAATGGACAGTTCCATTCAATTTGTATTCATTTAATCAAAAATTTACAACAAATGCACAAATTCAAGATTTTTCATACTAATCTCCATTCCATGCTTTAGTATATGCCATAATGTGGTTCAAAATTTCAGAGCTTGTTATAAAATCTATTATTCTGTCTTGAGATGATGAAAACAAAGATATTAGACACTTTAAACATTAAATATGCAAACTACTCAGCTGTTAAGTTGCCTTTGTTGCCTGTATTAATCAATGAAAAAGCTGAATTATGTCCCTTGGGAGTATTAATTTCCAACAAAAGTCCTTTCAAACAGTAGGAAATGAAAAATTATTTATGTCTGATATAATAAAAGAAAGAAACTACAAAATGAAGCACTTTTGAAATATTTGCTGCATGAATTATCAAGAATGTGAACAATTCTTTACACAGGAGAGTATAAATTCTATGGAAATTTAGCCTCAAGTGGGCCTCTTTTTTTCTTAGATGAACAATTCTAACACTGAAAATGCTTCCAATGTGACCAAATATTGCCTAATTCCATAAACAGTACAAACTAAACCAGACAATTTCCCATTTTAATAGATTATGTTTACAGAAATACCCAAGTTATACATTTAGGGAATTATGCAGCAAAAAAGGCAAACATTTCAGTAAAAAATATTTGTCGCGATTTGAATTCTGGTGTTTCCAATTGAAAAAATCATTGCGAAAGGTGAAATCAAATACAAAAGAACTATAATATGGTGCATTTTACACAATATAGTTAGTATTGACATCCTAGAATAAAGTTTTATATCATTACCAATCAATTTGACCTATCATGATGACTCAGCACTTTTCTCAACACAGTATTGTTCTCAGTGAAAAATTTCTATTCTTTGTGATAAAAATCAAATGTACTAATCAAAAGCTTCAAAATAGTATAAAAGAATTGAAGTTTGAGTGACTTTGATTTCCCTTGCTATCTTCAGTATACTGTGACATAAAGATATAAAGAATTCTTATGACATTATTAATGCAATACTGGGCTATTGTGAAAACCTTGGCTATAATAAATACTTGTATGTCCCCATTACTTAAAGAAACATAGATCATTTTATGTCCCCACCCCTACATGCTGGTTTACCTCATTCTCTACTTCTTTCAGAAAAGCCTTAATAAACAACCTGTATCCAATCATATCTTATCTTATTTAAAAAGAATGATAAATAGTTCCATTTAAACAGATAAAATGGACAGTTCCATTCAATTTGTATTCATTTAATCAAAAATTTACAACAAATGCACAAATTCAAGATTTTTCATACTAATCTCCATTCCATGCTTTAGTATATGCCATAATGTGGTTCAAAATTTCAGAGCTTGTTATAAAATCTATTATTCTGTCTTGAGATGATGAAAACAAAGATATTAGACACTTTAAACATTAAATATGCAAACTACTCAGCTGTTAAGTTGCCTTTGTTGCCTGTATTAATCAATGAAAAAGCTGAATTATGTCCCTTGGGAGTATTAATTTCCAACAAAAGTCCTTTCAAACAGTAGGAAATGAAAAATTATTTATGTCTGATATAATAAAAGAAAGAAACTACAAAATGAAGCACTTTTGAAATATTTGCTGCATGAATTATCAAGAATGTGAACAATTCTTTACACAGGAGAGTATAAATTCTATGGAAATTTAGCCTCAAGTGGGCCTCTTTTTTTCTTAGATGAACAATTCTAACACTGAAAATGCTTCCAATGTGACCAAATATTGCCTAATTCCATAAACAGTACAAACTAAACCAGACAATTTCCCATTTTAATAGATTATGTTTACAGAAATACCCAAGTTATACATTTAGGGAATTATGCAGCAAAAAAGGCAAACATTTCAGTAAAAAATATTTGTCGCGATTTGAATTCTGGTGTTTCCAATTGAAAAAATCATTGCGAAAGGTGAAATCAAATACAAAAGAACTATAATATGGTGCATTTTACACAATATAGTTAGTATTGACATCCTAGAATAAAGTTTTATATCATTACCAATCAATTTGACCTATCATGATGACTCAGCACTTTTCTCAACACAGTATTGTTCTCAGTGAAAAATTTCTATTCTTTGTGATAAAAATCAAATGTACTAATCAAAAGCTTCAAAATAGTATAAAAGAATTGAAGTTTGAGTGACTTTGATTTCCCTTGCTATCTTCAGTATAGGGAAAACGGTACTATTTATTCTGCCATAGGCGACAATGTTAACATTTTCTAAATTTACCACTTTTTAAGATAAAAACCTGGATAAAACAGTTATATGCTGTGTTAGTACTTTATTATTCTGTTTTAAAAATTAAAGCCAAATAGTATCATGACCAACTTCCAACGGAGCTTGTTTATGTTATCCATGCCCACCGTCATTTTGCACCAAATTTATGAAATTTTGCAAGTCTTTTCGAATAATTCTCTAGAAAATATTTCAATAGGTTTTAAAATTTATATTGTAAATATACACACTGCAGTTATTCATAGATAAATAAAAAAATATATTGTACCCTTACATCCAATCACAGCGCTCCTAATTTGACTTCCTTCACCTGCCTTGGGTACACAAAAGGCCAACCTAATGCTGGGAAAATTTAATGCTACCGTTTTCCCTATACTGTGACATAAAGATATAAAGAATTCTTATGACATTATTAATGCAATACTGGGCTATTGTGAAAACCTTGGCTATAATAAATACTTGTATGTCCCCATTACTTAAAGAAACATAGATCATTTTATGTCCCCACCCCTACATGCTGGTTTACCTCATTCTCTACTTCTTTCAGAAAAGCCTTAATAAACAACCTGTATCCAATCATATCTTATCTTATTTAAAAAGAATGATAAATAGTTCCATTTAAACAGATAAAATGGACAGTTCCATTCAATTTGTATTCATTTAATCAAAAATTTACAACAAATGCACAAATTCAAGATTTTTCATACTAATCTCCATTCCATGCTTTAGTATATGCCATAATGTGGTTCAAAATTTCAGAGCTTGTTATAAAATCTATTATTCTGTCTTGAGATGATGAAAACAAAGATATTAGACACTTTAAACATTAAATATGCAAACTACTCAGCTGTTAAGTTGCCTTTGTTGCCTGTATTAATCAATGAAAAAGCTGAATTATGTCCCTTGGGAGTATTAATTTCCAACAAAAGTCCTTTCAAACAGTAGGAAATGAAAAATTATTTATGTCTGATATAATAAAAGAAAGAAACTACAAAATGAAGCACTTTTGAAATATTTGCTGCATGAATTATCAAGAATGTGAACAATTCTTTACACAGGAGAGTATAAATTCTATGGAAATTTAGCCTCAAGTGGGCCTCTTTTTTTCTTAGATGAACAATTCTAACACTGAAAATGCTTCCAATGTGACCAAATATTGCCTAATTCCATAAACAGTACAAACTAAACCAGACAATTTCCCATTTTAATAGATTATGTTTACAGAAATACCCAAGTTATACATTTAGGGAATTATGCAGCAAAAAAGGCAAACATTTCAGTAAAAAATATTTGTCGCGATTTGAATTCTGGTGTTTCCAATTGAAAAAATCATTGCGAAAGGTGAAATCAAATACAAAAGAACTATAATATGGTGCATTTTACACAATATAGTTAGTATTGACATCCTAGAATAAAGTTTTATATCATTACCAATCAATTTGACCTATCATGATGACTCAGCACTTTTCTCAACACAGTATTGTTCTCAGTGAAAAATTTCTATTCTTTGTGATAAAAATCAAATGTACTAATCAAAAGCTTCAAAATAGTATAAAAGAATTGAAGTTTGAGTGACTTTGATTTCCCTTGCTATCTTCAGTATACTGTGACATAAAGATATAAAGAATTCTTATGACATTATTAATGCAATACTGGGCTATTGTGAAAACCTTGGCTATAATAAATACTTGTATGTCCCCATTACTTAAAGAAACATAGATCATTTTATGTCCCCACCCCTACATGCTGGTTTACCTCATTCTCTACTTCTTTCAGAAAAGCCTTAATAAACAACCTGTATCCAATCATATCTTATCTTATTTAAAAAGAATGATAAATAGTTCCATTTAAACAGATAAAATGGACAGTTCCATTCAATTTGTATTCATTTAATCAAAAATTTACAACAAATGCACAAATTCAAGATTTTTCATACTAATCTCCATTCCATGCTTTAGTATATGCCATAATGTGGTTCAAAATTTCAGAGCTTGTTATAAAATCTATTATTCTGTCTTGAGATGATGAAAACAAAGATATTAGACACTTTAAACATTAAATATGCAAACTACTCAGCTGTTAAGTTGCCTTTGTTGCCTGTATTAATCAATGAAAAAGCTGAATTATGTCCCTTGGGAGTATTAATTTCCAACAAAAGTCCTTTCAAACAGTAGGAAATGAAAAATTATTTATGTCTGATATAATAAAAGAAAGAAACTACAAAATGAAGCACTTTTGAAATATTTGCTGCATGAATTATCAAGAATGTGAACAATTCTTTACACAGGAGAGTATAAATTCTATGGAAATTTAGCCTCAAGTGGGCCTCTTTTTTTCTTAGATGAACAATTCTAACACTGAAAATGCTTCCAATGTGACCAAATATTGCCTAATTCCATAAACAGTACAAACTAAACCAGACAATTTCCCATTTTAATAGATTATGTTTACAGAAATACCCAAGTTATACATTTAGGGAATTATGCAGCAAAAAAGGCAAACATTTCAGTAAAAAATATTTGTCGCGATTTGAATTCTGGTGTTTCCAATTGAAAAAATCATTGCGAAAGGTGAAATCAAATACAAAAGAACTATAATATGGTGCATTTTACACAATATAGTTAGTATTGACATCCTAGAATAAAGTTTTATATCATTACCAATCAATTTGACCTATCATGATGACTCAGCACTTTTCTCAACACAGTATTGTTCTCAGTGAAAAATTTCTATTCTTTGTGATAAAAATCAAATGTACTAATCAAAAGCTTCAAAATAGTATAAAAGAATTGAAGTTTGAGTGACTTTGATTTCCCTTGCTATCTTCAGTATAGGGAAAACGGTACTATTTATTCTGCCATAGGCGACAATGTTAACATTTTCTAAATTTACCACTTTTTAAGATAAAAACCTGGATAAAACAGTTATATGCTGTGTTAGTACTTTATTATTCTGTTTTAAAAATTAAAGCCAAATAGTATCATGACCAACTTCCAACGGAGCTTGTTTATGTTATCCATGCCCACCGTCATTTTGCACCAAATTTATGAAATTTTGCAAGTCTTTTCGAATAATTCTCTAGAAAATATTTCAATAGGTTTTAAAATTTATATTGTAAATATACACACTGCAGTTATTCATAGATAAATAAAAAAATATATTGTACCCTTACATCCAATCACAGCGCTCCTAATTTGACTTCCTTCACCTGCCTTGGGTATACAAAAGGCCAACCTAATGCTGGGAAAATTTAATGCTACCGTTTTCCCTATACTGTGACATAAAGATATAAAGAATTCTTATGACATTATTAATGCAATACTGGGCTATTGTGAAAACCTTGGCTATAATAAATACTTGTATGTCCCCATTACTTAAAGAAACATAGATCATTTTATGTCCCCACCCCTACATGCTGGTTTACCTCATTCTCTACTTCTTTCAGAAAAGCCTTAATAAACAACCTGTATCCAATCATATCTTATCTTATTTAAAAAGAATGATAAATAGTTCCATTTAAACAGATAAAATGGACAGTTCCATTCAATTTGTATTCATTTAATCAAAAATTTACAACAAATGCACAAATTCAAGATTTTTCATACTAATCTCCATTCCATGCTTTAGTATATGCCATAATGTGGTTCAAAATTTCAGAGCTTGTTATAAAATCTATTATTCTGTCTTGAGATGATGAAAACAAAGATATTAGACACTTTAAACATTAAATATGCAAACTACTCAGCTGTTAAGTTGCCTTTGTTGCCTGTATTAATCAATGAAAAAGCTGAATTATGTCCCTTGGGAGTATTAATTTCCAACAAAAGTCCTTTCAAACAGTAGGAAATGAAAAATTATTTATGTCTGATATAATAAAAGAAAGAAACTACAAAATGAAGCACTTTTGAAATATTTGCTGCATGAATTATCAAGAATGTGAACAATTCAATACACAGGAGAGTATAAATTCTATGGAAATTTCGCCTCAAGTGGGCCTCTTTTTTTCTTAGATGAACAATTCTAACACTGAAAATGCTTCCAATGTGACCAAATATTGCCTAATTCCATAAACAGTACAAACTAAACCAGACAATTTCCCATTTTAATAGATTATGTTTACAGAAATACCCAAGTTATACATTTAGGGAATTATGCAGCAAAAAAGGCAAACATTTCAGTAAAAAATATTTGTCGCGATTTGAATTCTGGTGTTTCCAATTGAAAAAATCATTGCGAAAGGTGAAATCAAATACAAAAGAACTATAATATGGTGCATTTTACACAATATAGTTAGTATTGACATCCTAGAATAAAGTTTTATATCATTACCAATCAATTTGACCTATCATGATGACTCAGCACTTTTCTCAACACAGTATTGTTCTCAGTGAAAAATTTCTATTCTTTGTGATAAAAATCAAATGTACTAATCAAAAGCTTCAAAATAGTATAAAAGAATTGAAGTTTGAGTGACTTTGATTTCCCTTGCTATCTTCAGTATACTGTGACATAAAGATATAAAGAATTCTTATGACATTATTAATGCAATACTGGGCTATTGTGAAAACCTTGGCTATAATAAATACTTGTATGTCCCCATTACTTAAAGAAACATAGATCATTTTATGTCCCCACCCCTACATGCTGGTTTACCTCATTCTCTACTTCTTTCAGAAAAGCCTTAATAAACAACCTGTATCCAATCATATCTTATCTTATTTAAAAAGAATGATAAATAGTTCCATTTAAACAGATAAAATGGACAGTTCCATTCAATTTGTATTCATTTAATCAAAAATTTACAACAAATGCACAAATTCAAGATTTTTCATACTAATCTCCATTCCATGCTTTAGTATATGCCATAATGTGGTTCAAAATTTCAGAGCTTGTTATAAAATCTATTATTCTGTCTTGAGATGATGAAAACAAAGATATTAGACACTTTAAACATTAAATATGCAAACTACTCAGCTGTTAAGTTGCCTTTGTTGCCTGTATTAATCAATGAAAAAGCTGAATTATGTCCCTTGGGAGTATTAATTTCCAACAAAAGTCCTTTCAAACAGTAGGAAATGAAAAATTATTTATGTCTGATATAATAAAAGAAAGAAACTACAAAATGAAGCACTTTTGAAATATTTGCTGCATGAATTATCAAGAATGTGAACAATTCTTTACACAGGAGAGTATAAATTCTATGGAAATTTAGCCTCAAGTGGGCCTCTTTTTTTCTTAGATGAACAATTCTAACACTGAAAATGCTTCCAATGTGACCAAATATTGCCTAATTCCATAAACAGTACAAACTAAACCAGACAATTTCCCATTTTAATAGATTATGTTTACAGAAATACCCAAGTTATACATTTAGGGAATTATGCAGCAAAAAAGGCAAACATTTCAGTAAAAAATATTTGTCGCGATTTGAATTCTGGTGTTTCCAATTGAAAAAATCATTGCGAAAGGTGAAATCAAATACAAAAGAACTATAATATGGTGCATTTTACACAATATAGTTAGTATTGACATCCTAGAATAAAGTTTTATATCATTACCAATCAATTTGACCTATCATGATGACTCAGCACTTTTCTCAACACAGTATTGTTCTCAGTGAAAAATTTCTATTCTTTGTGATAAAAATCAAATGTACTAATCAAAAGCTTCAAAATAGTATAAAAGAATTGAAGTTTGAGTGACTTTGATTTCCCTTGCTATCTTCAGTATAGGGAAAACGGTACTATTTATTCTGCCATAGGCGACAATGTTAACATTTTCTAAATTTACCACTTTTTAAGATAAAAACCTGGATAAAACAGTTATATGCTGTGTTAGTACTTTATTATTCTGTTTTAAAAATTAAAGCCAAATAGTATCATGACCAACTTCCAACGGAGCTTGTTTATGTTATCCATGCCCACCGTCATTTTGCACCAAATTTATGAAATTTTGCAAGTCTTTTCGAATAATTCTCTAGAAAATATTTCAATAGGTTTTAAAATTTATATTGTAAATATACACACTGCAGTTATTCATAGATAAATAAAAAAATATATTGTACCCTTACATCCAATCACAGCGCTCCTAATTTGACTTCCTTCACCTGCCTTGGGTACACAAAAGGCCAACCTAATGCTGGGAAAATTTAATGCTACCGTTTTCCCTATACTGTGACATAAAGATATAAAGAATTCTTATGACATTATTAATGCAATACTGGGCTATTGTGAAAACCTTGGCTATAATAAATACTTGTATGTCCCCATTACTTAAAGAAACATAGATCATTTTATGTCCCCACCCCTACATGCTGGTTTACCTCATTCTCTACTTCTTTCAGAAAAGCCTTAATAAACAACCTGTATCCAATCATATCTTATCTTATTTAAAAAGAATGATAAATAGTTCCATTTAAACAGATAAAATGGACAGTTCCATTCAATTTGTATTCATTTAATCAAAAATTTACAACAAATGCACAAATTCAAGATTTTTCATACTAATCTCCATTCCATGCTTTAGTATATGCCATAATGTGGTTCAAAATTTCAGAGCTTGTTATAAAATCTATTATTCTGTCTTGAGATGATGAAAACAAAGATATTAGACACTTTAAACATTAAATATGCAAACTACTCAGCTGTTAAGTTGCCTTTGTTGCCTGTATTAATCAATGAAAAAGCTGAATTATGTCCCTTGGGAGTATTAATTTCCAACAAAAGTCCTTTCAAACAGTAGGAAATGAAAAATTATTTATGTCTGATATAATAAAAGAAAGAAACTACAAAATGAAGCACTTTTGAAATATTTGCTGCATGAATTATCAAGAATGTGAACAATTCTTTACACAGGAGAGTATAAATTCTATGGAAATTTAGCCTCAAGTGGGCCTCTTTTTTTCTTAGATGAACAATTCTAACACTGAAAATGCTTCCAATGTGACCAAATATTGCCTAATTCCATAAACAGTACAAACTAAACCAGACAATTTCCCATTTTAATAGATTATGTTTACAGAAATACCCAAGTTATACATTTAGGGAATTATGCAGCAAAAAAGGCAAACATTTCAGTAAAAAATATTTGTCGCGATTTGAATTCTGGTGTTTCCAATTGAAAAAATCATTGCGAAAGGTGAAATCAAATACAAAAGAACTATAATATGGTGCATTTTACACAATATAGTTAGTATTGACATCCTAGAATAAAGTTTTATATCATTACCAATCAATTTGACCTATCATGATGACTCAGCACTTTTCTCAACACAGTATTGTTCTCAGTGAAAAATTTCTATTCTTTGTGATAAAAATCAAATGTACTAATCAAAAGCTTCAAAATAGTATAAAAGAATTGAAGTTTGAGTGACTTTGATTTCCCTTGCTATCTTCAGTATAGGGAAAACGGTACTATTTATTCTGCCATAGGCGACAATGTTAACATTTTCTAAATTTACCACTTTTTAAGATAAAAACATGGATAAAACAGTTATATGCTGTGTTAGTACTTTATTATTCTGTTTTAAAAATTAAAGCCAAATAGTATCATGACCAACTTCCAACGGAGCTTGTTTATGTTATCCATGCCCACCGTCATTTTGCACCAAATTTATGAAATTTTGCAAGTCTTTTCGAATAATTCTCTAGAAAATATTTCAATAGGTTTTAAAATTTATATTGTAAATATACACACTGCAGTTATTCATAGATAAATAAAAAAATATATTGTACCCTTACATCCAATCACAGCGCTCCTAATTTGACTTCCTTCACCTGCCTTGGGTACACAAAAGGCCAACCTAATGCTGGGAAAATTTAATGCTACCGTTTTCCCTATACTGTGACATAAAGATATAAAGAATTCTTATGACATTATTAATGCAATACTGGGCTTTTGTGAAAACCTTGGCTATAATAAATACTTGTATGTCCCCATTACTTAAAGAAACATAGATCATTTTATGTCCCCACCCCTACATGCTGGTTTACCTCATTCTCTACTTCTTTCAGAAAAGCCTTAATAAACAACCTGTATCCAATCATATCTTATCTTATTTAAAAAGAATGATAAATAGTTCCATTTAAACAGATAAAATGGACAGTTCCATTCAATTTGTATTCATTTAATCAAAAATTTACAACAAATGCACAAATTCAAGATTTTTCATACTAATCTCCATTCCATGCTTTAGTATATGCCATAATGTGGTTCAAAATTTCAGAGCTTGTTATAAAATCTATTATTCTGTCTTGAGATGATGAAAACAAAGATATTAGACACTTTAAACATTAAATATGCAAACTACTCAGCTGTTAAGTTGCCTTTGTTGCCTGTATTAATCAATGAAAAAGCTGAATTATGTCCCTTGGGAGTATTAATTTCCAACAAAAGTCCTTTCAAACAGTAGGAAATGAAAAATTATTTATGTCTGATATAATAAAAGAAAGAAACTACAAAATGAAGCACTTTTGAAATATTTGCTGCATGAATTATCAAGAATGTGAACAATTCTTTACACAGGAGAGTATAAATTCTATGGAAATTTAGCCTCAAGTGGGCCTCTTTTTTTCTTAGATGAACAATTCTAACACTGAAAATGCTTCCAATGTGACCAAATATTGCCTAATTCCATAAACAGTACAAACTAAACCAGACAATTTCCCATTTTAATAGATTATGTTTACAGAAATACCCAAGTTATACATTTAGGGAATTATGCAGCAAAAAAGGCAAACATTTCAGTAAAAAATATTTGTCGCGATTTGAATTCTGGTGTTTCCAATTGAAAAAATCATTGCGAAAGGTGAAATCAAATACAAAAGAACTATAATATGGTGCATTTTACACAATATAGTTAGTATTGACATCCTAGAATAAAGTTTTATATCATTACCAATCAATTTGACCTATCATGATGACTCAGCACTTTTCTCAACACAGTATTGTTCTCAGTGAAAAATTTCTATTCTTTGTGATAAAAATCAAATGTACTAATCAAAAGCTTCAAAATAGTATAAAAGAATTGAAGTTTGAGTGACTTTGATTTCCCTTGCTATCTTCAGTATACTGTGACATAAAGATATAAAGAATTCTTATGACATTATTAATGCAATACTGGGCTATTGTGAAAACCTTGGCTATAATAAATACTTGTATGTCCCCATTACTTAAAGAAACATAGATCATTTTATGTCCCCACCCCTACATGCTGGTTTACCTCATTCTCTACTTCTTTCAGAAAAGCCTTAATAAACAACCTGTATCCAATCATATCTTATCTTATTTAAAAAGAATGATAAATAGTTCCATTTAAACAGATAAAATGGACAGTTCCATTCAATTTGTATTCATTTAATCAAAAATTTACAACAAATGCACAAATTCAAGATTTTTCATACTAATCTCCATTCCATGCTTTAGTATATGCCATAATGTGGTTCAAAATTTCAGAGCTTGTTATAAAATCTATTATTCTGTCTTGAGATGATGAAAACAAAGATATTAGACACTTTAAACATTAAATATGCAAACTACTCAGCTGTTAAGTTGCCTTTGTTGCCTGTATTAATCAATGAAAAAGCTGAATTATGTCCCTTGGGAGTATTAATTTCCAACAAAAGTCCTTTCAAACAGTAGGAAATGAAAAATTATTTATGTCTGATATAATAAAAGAAAGAAACTACAAAATGAAGCACTTTTGAAATATTTGCTGCATGAATTATCAAGAATGTGAACAATTCTTTACACAGGAGAGTATAAATTCTATGGAAATTTAGCCTCAAGTGGGCCTCTTTTTTTCTTAGATGAACAATTCTAACACTGAAAATGCTTCCAATGTGACCAAATATTGCCTAATTCCATAAACAGTACAAACTAAACCAGACAATTTCCCATTTTAATAGATTATGTTTACAGAAATACCCAAGTTATACATTTAGGGAATTATGCAGCAAAAAAGGCAAACATTTCAGTAAAAAATATTTGTCGCGATTTGAATTCTGGTGTTTCCAATTGAAAAAATCATTGCGAAAGGTGAAATCAAATACAAAAGAACTATAATATGGTGCATTTTACACAATATAGTTAGTATTGACATCCTAGAATAAAGTTTTATATCATTACCAATCAATTTGACCTATCATGATGACTCAGCACTTTTCTCAACACAGTATTGTTCTCAGTGAAAAATTTCTATTCTTTGTGATAAAAATCAAATGTACTAATCAAAAGCTTCAAAATAGTATAAAAGAATTGAAGTTTGAGTGACTTTGATTTCCCTTGCTATCTTCAGTATACTGTGACATAAAGATATAAAGAATTCTTATGACATTATTAATGCAATACTGGGCTATTGTGAAAACCTTGGCTATAATAAATACTTGTATGTCCCCATTACTTAAAGAAACATAGATCATTTTATGTCCCCACCCCTACATGCTGGTTTACCTCATTCTCTACTTCTTTCAGAAAAGCCTTAATAAACAACCTGTATCCAATCATATCTTATCTTATTTAAAAAGAATGATAAATAGTTCCATTTAAACAGATAAAATGGACAGTTCCATTCAATTTGTATTCATTTAATCAAAAATTTACAACAAATGCACAAATTCAAGATTTTTCATACTAATCTCCATTCCATGCTTTAGTATATGCCATAATGTGGTTCAAAATTTCAGAGCTTGTTATAAAATCTATTATTCTGTCTTGAGATGATGAAAACAAAGATATTAGACACTTTAAACATTAAATATGCAAACTACTCAGCTGTTAAGTTGCCTTTGTTGCCTGTATTAATCAATGAAAAAGCTGAATTATGTCCCTTGGGAGTATTAATTTCCAACAAAAGTCCTTTCAAACAGTAGGAAATGAAAAATTATTTATGTCTGATATAATAAAAGAAAGAAACTACAAAATGAAGCACTTTTGAAATATTTGCTGCATGAATTATCAAGAATGTGAACAATTCTTTACACAGGAGAGTATAAATTCTATGGAAATTTAGCCTCAAGTGGGCCTCTTTTTTTCTTAGATGAACAATTCTAACACTGAAAATGCTTCCAATGTGACCAAATATTGCCTAATTCCATAAACAGTACAAACTAAACCAGACAATTTCCCATTTTAATAGATTATGTTTACAGAAATACCCAAGTTATACATTTAGGGAATTATGCAGCAAAAAAGGCAAACATTTCAGTAAAAAATATTTGTCGCGATTTGAATTCTGGTGTTTCCAATTGAAAAAATCATTGCGAAAGGTGAAATCAAATACAAAAGAACTATAATATGGTGCATTTTACACAATATAGTTAGTATTGACATCCTAGAATAAAGTTTTATATCATTACCAATCAATTTGACCTATCATGATGACTCAGCACTTTTCTCAACACAGTATTGTTCTCAGTGAAAAATTTCTATTCTTTGTGATAAAAATCAAATGTACTAATCAAAAGCTTCAAAATAGTATAAAAGAATTGAAGTTTGAGTGACTTTGATTTCCCTTGCTATCTTCAGTATACTGTGACATAAAGATATAAAGAATTCTTATGACATTATTAATGCAATACTGGGCTATTGTGAAAACCTTGGCTATAATAAATACTTGTATGTCCCCATTACTTAAAGAAACATAGATCATTTTATGTCCCCACCCCTACATGCTGGTTTACCTCATTCTCTACTTCTTTCAGAAAAGCCTTAATAAACAACCTGTATCCAATCATATCTTATCTTATTTAAAAAGAATGATAAATAGTTCCATTTAAACAGATAAAATGGACAGTTCCATTCAATTTGTATTCATTTAATCAAAAATTTACAACAAATGCACAAATTCAAGATTTTTCATACTAATCTCCATTCCATGCTTTAGTATATGCCATAATGTGGTTCAAAATTTCAGAGCTTGTTATAAAATCTATTATTCTGTCTTGAGATGATGAAAACAAAGATATTAGACACTTTAAACATTAAATATGCAAACTACTCAGCTGTTAAGTTGCCTTTGTTGCCTGTATTAATCAATGAAAAAGCTGAATTATGTCCCTTGGGAGTATTAATTTCCAACAAAAGTCCTTTCAAACAGTAGGAAATGAAAAATTATTTATGTCTGATATAATAAAAGAAAGAAACTACAAAATGAAGCACTTTTGAAATATTTGCTGCATGAATTATCAAGAATGTGAACAATTCTTTACACAGGAGAGTATAAATTCTATGGAAATTTAGCCTCAAGTGGGCCTCTTTTTTTCTTAGATGAACAATTCTAACACTGAAAATGCTTCCAATGTGACCAAATATTGCCTAATTCCATAAACAGTACAAACTAAACCAGACAATTTCCCATTTTAATAGATTATGTTTACAGAAATACCCAAGTTATACATTTAGGGAATTATGCAGCAAAAAAGGCAAACATTTCAGTAAAAAATATTTGTCGCGATTTGAATTCTGGTGTTTCCAATTGAAAAAATCATTGCGAAAGGTGAAATCAAATACAAAAGAACTATAATATGGTGCATTTTACACAATATAGTTAGTATTGACATCCTAGAATAAAGTTTTATATCATTACCAATCAATTTGACCTATCATGATGACTCAGCACTTTTCTCAACACAGTATTGTTCTCAGTGAAAAATTTCTATTCTTTGTGATAAAAATCAAATGTACTAATCAAAAGCTTCAAAATAGTATAAAAGAATTGAAGTTTGAGTGACTTTGATTTCCCTTGCTATCTTCAGTATAGGGAAAACGGTACTATTTATTCTGCCATAGGCGACAATGTTAACATTTTCTAAATTTACCACTTTTTAAGATAAAAACCTGGATAAAACAGTTATATGCTGTGTTAGTACTTTATTATTCTGTTTTAAAAATTAAAGCCAAATAGTATCATGACCAACTTCCAACGGAGCTTGTTTATGTTATCCATGCCCACCGTCATTTTGCACCAAATTTATGAAATTTTGCAAGTCTTTTCGAATAATTCTCTAGAAAATATTTCAATAGGTTTTAAAATTTATATTGTAAATATACACACTGCAGTTATTCATAGATAAATAAAAAAATATATTGTACCCTTACATCCAATCACAGCGCTCCTAATTTGACTTCCTTCACCTGCCTTGGGTACACAAAAGGCCAACCTAATGCTGGGAAAATTTAATGCTACCGTTTTCCCTATTATACTGTGACATAAAGATATAAAGAATTCTTATGACATTATTAATGCAATACTGGGCTATTGTGAAAACCTTGGCTATAATAAATACTTGTATGTCCCCATTACTTAAAGAAACATAGATCATTTTATGTCCCCACCCCTACATGCTGGTTTACCTCATTCTCTACTTCTTTCAGAAAAGCCTTAATAAACAACCTGTATCCAATCATATCTTATCTTATTTAAAAAGAATGATAAATAGTTCCATTTAAACAGATAAAATGGACAGTTCCATTCAATTTGTATTCATTTAATCAAAAATTTACAACAAATGCACAAATTCAAGATTTTTCATACTAATCTCCATTCCATGCTTTAGTATATGCCATAATGTGGTTCAAAATTTCAGAGCTTGTTATAAAATCTATTATTCTGTCTTGAGATGATGAAAACAAAGATATTAGACACTTTAAACATTAAATATGCAAACTACTCAGCTGTTAAGTTGCCTTTGTTGCCTGTATTAATCAATGAAAAAGCTGAATTATGTCCCTTGGGAGTATTAATTTCCAACAAAAGTCCTTTCAAACAGTAGGAAATGAAAAATTATTTATGTCTGATATAATAAAAGAAAGAAACTACAAAATGAAGCACTTTTGAAATATTTGCTGCATGAATTATCAAGAATGTGAACAATTCTTTACACAGGAGAGTATAAATTCTATGGAAATTTAGCCTCAAGTGGGCCTCTTTTTTTCTTAGATGAACAATTCTAACACTGAAAATGCTTCCAATGTGACCAAATATTGCCTAATTCCATAAACAGTACAAACTAAACCAGACAATTTCCCATTTTAATAGATTATGTTTACAGAAATACCCAAGTTATACATTTAGGGAATTATGCAGCAAAAAAGGCAAACATTTCAGTAAAAAATATTTGTCGCGATTTGAATTCTGGTGTTTCCAATTGAAAAAATCATTGCGAAAGGTGAAATCAAATACAAAAGAACTATAATATGGTGCATTTTACACAATATAGTTAGTATTGACATCCTAGAATAAAGTTTTATATCATTACCAATCAATTTGACCTATCATGATGACTCAGCACTTTTCTCAACACAGTATTGTTCTCAGTGAAAAATTTCTATTCTTTGTGATAAAAATCAAATGTACTAATCAAAAGCTTCAAAATAGTATAAAAGAATTGAAGTTTGAGTGACTTTGATTTCCCTTGCTATCTTCAGTATACTGTGACATAAAGATATAAAGAATTCTTATGACATTATTAATGCAATACTGGGCTATTGTGAAAACCTTGGCTATAATAAATACTTGTATGTCCCCATTACTTAAAGAAACATAGATCATTTTATGTCCCCACCCCTACATGCTGGTTTACCTCATTCTCTACTTCTTTCAGAAAAGCCTTAATAAACAACCTGTATCCAATCATATCTTATCTTATTTAAAAAGAATGATAAATAGTTCCATTTAAACAGATAAAATGGACAGTTCCATTCAATTTGTATTCATTTAATCAAAAATTTACAACAAATGCACAAATTCAAGATTTTTCATACTAATCTCCATTCCATGCTTTAGTATATGCCATAATGTGGTTCAAAATTTCAGAGCTTGTTATAAAATCTATTATTCTGTCTTGAGATGATGAAAACAAAGATATTAGACACTTTAAACATTAAATATGCAAACTACTCAGCTGTTAAGTTGCCTTTGTTGCCTGTATTAATCAATGAAAAAGCTGAATTATGTCCCTTGGGAGTATTAATTTCCAACAAAAGTCCTTTCAAACAGTAGGAAATGAAAAATTATTTATGTCTGATATAATAAAAGAAAGAAACTACAAAATGAAGCACTTTTGAAATATTTGCTGCATGAATTATCAAGAATGTGAACAATTCTTTACACAGGAGAGTATAAATTCTATGGAAATTTAGCCTCAAGTGGGCCTCTTTTTTTCTTAGATGAACAATTCTAACACTGAAAATGCTTCCAATGTGACCAAATATTGCCTAATTCCATAAACAGTACAAACTAAACCAGACAATTTCCCATTTTAATAGATTATGTTTACAGAAATACCCAAGTTATACATTTAGGGAATTATGCAGCAAAAAAGGCAAACATTTCAGTAAAAAATATTTGTCGCGATTTGAATTCTGGTGTTTCCAATTGAAAAAATCATTGCGAAAGGTGAAATCAAATACAAAAGAACTATAATATGGTGCATTTTACACAATATAGTTAGTATTGACATCCTAGAATAAAGTTTTATATCATTACCAATCAATTTGACCTATCATGATGACTCAGCACTTTTCTCAACACAGTATTGTTCTCAGTGAAAAATTTCTATTCTTTGTGATAAAAATCAAATGTACTAATCAAAAGCTTCAAAATAGTATAAAAGAATTGAAGTTTGAGTGACTTTGATTTCCCTTGCTATCTTCAGTATACTGTGACATAAAGATATAAAGAATTCTTATGACATTATTAATGCAATACTGGGCTATTGTGAAAACCTTGGCTATAATAAATACTTGTATGTCCCCATTACTTAAAGAAACATAGATCATTTTATGTCCCCACCCCTACATGCTGGTTTACCTCATTCTCTACTTCTTTCAGAAAAGCCTTAATAAACAACCTGTATCCAATCATATCTTATCTTATTTAAAAAGAATGATAAATAGTTCCATTTAAACAGATAAAATGGACAGTTCCATTCAATTTGTATTCATTTAATCAAAAATTTACAACAAATGCACAAATTCAAGATTTTTCATACTAATCTCCATTCCATGCTTTAGTATATGCCATAATGTGGTTCAAAATTTCAGAGCTTGTTATAAAATCTATTATTCTGTCTTGAGATGATGAAAACAAAGATATTAGACACTTTAAACATTAAATATGCAAACTACTCAGCTGTTAAGTTGCCTTTGTTGCCTGTATTAATCAATGAAAAAGCTGAATTATGTCCCTTGGGAGTATTAATTTCCAACAAAAGTCCTTTCAAACAGTAGGAAATGAAAAATTATTTATGTCTGATATAATAAAAGAAAGAAACTACAAAATGAAGCACTTTTGAAATATTTGCTGCATGAATTATCAAGAATGTGAACAATTCTTTACACAGGAGAGTATAAATTCTATGGAAATTTAGCCTCAAGTGGGCCTCTTTTTTTCTTAGATGAACAATTCTAACACTGAAAATGCTTCCAATGTGACCAAATATTGCCTAATTCCATAAACAGTACAAACTAAACCAGACAATTTCCCATTTTAATAGATTATGTTTACAGAAATACCCAAGTTATACATTTAGGGAATTATGCAGCAAAAAAGGCAAACATTTCAGTAAAAAATATTTGTCGCGATTTGAATTCTGGTGTTTCCAATTGAAAAAATCATTGCGAAAGGTGAAATCAAATACAAAAGAACTATAATATGGTGCATTTTACACAATATAGTTAGTATTGACATCCTAGAATAAAGTTTTATATCATTACCAATCAATTTGACCTATCATGATGACTCAGCACTTTTCTCAACACAGTATTGTTCTCAGTGAAAAATTTCTATTCTTTGTGATAAAAATCAAATGTACTAATCAAAAGCTTCAAAATAGTATAAAAGAATTGAAGTTTGAGTGACTTTGATTTCCCTTGCTATCTTCAGTATAGGGAAAACGGTACTATTTATTCTGCCATAGGCGACAATGTTAACATTTTCTAAATTTACCACTTTTTAAGATAAAAACCTGGATAAAACAGTTATATGCTGTGTTAGTACTTTATTATTCTGTTTTAAAAATTAAAGCCAAATAGTATCATGACCAACTTCCAACGGAGCTTGTTTATGTTATCCATGCCCACCGTCATTTTGCACCAAATTTATGAAATTTTGCAAGTCTTTTCGAATAATTCTCTAGAAAATATTTCAATAGGTTTTAAAATTTATATTGTAAATATACACACTGCAGTTATTCATAGATAAATAAAAAAATATATTGTACCCTTACATCCAATCACAGCGCTCCTAATTTGACTTCCTTCACCTGCCTTGGGTACACAAAAGGCCAACCTAATGCTGGGAAAATTTAATGCTACCGTTTTCCCTATTATACTGTGACATAAAGATATAAAGAATTCTTATGACATTATTAATGCAATACTGGGCTATTGTGAAAACCTTGGCTATAATAAATACTTGTATGTCCCCATTACTTAAAGAAACATAGATCATTTTATGTCCCCACCCCTACATGCTGGTTTACCTCATTCTCTACTTCTTTCAGAAAAGCCTTAATAAACAACCTGTATCCAATCATATCTTATCTTATTTAAAAAGAATGATAAATAGTTCCATTTAAACAGATAAAATGGACAGTTCCATTCAATTTGTATTCATTTAATCAAAAATTTACAACAAATGCACAAATTCAAGATTTTTCATACTAATCTCCATTCCATGCTTTAGTATATGCCATAATGTGGTTCAAAATTTCAGAGCTTGTTATAAAATCTATTATTCTGTCTTGAGATGATGAAAACAAAGATATTAGACACTTTAAACATTAAATATGCAAACTACTCAGCTGTTAAGTTGCCTTTGTTGCCTGTATTAATCAATGAAAAAGCTGAATTATGTCCCTTGGGAGTATTAATTTCCAACAAAAGTCCTTTCAAACAGTAGGAAATGAAAAATTATTTATGTCTGATATAATAAAAGAAAGAAACTACAAAATGAAGCACTTTTGAAATATTTGCTGCATGAATTATCAAGAATGTGAACAATTCTTTACACAGGAGAGTATAAATTCTATGGAAATTTAGCCTCAAGTGGGCCTCTTTTTTTCTTAGATGAACAATTCTAACACTGAAAATGCTTCCAATGTGACCAAATATTGCCTAATTCCATAAACAGTACAAACTAAACCAGACAATTTCCCATTTTAATAGATTATGTTTACAGAAATACCCAAGTTATACATTTAGGGAATTATGCAGCAAAAAAGGCAAACATTTCAGTAAAAAATATTTGTCGCGATTTGAATTCTGGTGTTTCCAATTGAAAAAATCATTGCGAAAGGTGAAATCAAATACAAAAGAACTATAATATGGTGCATTTTACACAATATAGTTAGTATTGACATCCTAGAATAAAGTTTTATATCATTACCAATCAATTTGACCTATCATGATGACTCAGCACTTTTCTCAACACAGTATTGTTCTCAGTGAAAAATTTCTATTCTTTGTGATAAAAATCAAATGTACTAATCAAAAGCTTCAAAATAGTATAAAAGAATTGAAGTTTGAGTGACTTTGATTTCCCTTGCTATCTTCAGTATAGGGAAAACGGTACTATTTATTCTGCCATAGGCGACAATGTTAACATTTTCTAAATTTACCACTTTTTAAGATAAAAACCTGGATAAAACAGTTATATGCTGTGTTAGTACTTTATTATTCTGTTTTAAAAATTAAAGCCAAATAGTATCATGACCAACTTCCAACGGAGCTTGTTTATGTTATCCATGCCCACCGTCATTTTGCACCAAATTTATGAAATTTTGCAAGTCTTTTCGAATAATTCTCTAGAAAATATTTCAATAGGTTTTAAAATTTATATTGTAAATATACACACTGCAGTTATTCATAGATAAATAAAAAAATATATTGTACCCTTACATCCAATCACAGCGCTCCTAATTTGACTTCCTTCACCTGCCTTGGGTACACAAAAGGCCAACCTAATGCTGGGAAAATTTAATGCTACCGTTTTCCCTATTATACTGTGACATAAAGATATAAAGAATTCTTATGACATTATTAATGCAATACTGGGCTATTGTGAAAACCTTGGCTATAATAAATACTTGTATGTCCCCATTACTTAAAGAAACATAGATCATTTTATGTCCCCACCCCTACATGCTGGTTTACCTCATTCTCTACTTCTTTCAGAAAAGCCTTAATAAACAACCTGTATCCAATCATATCTTATCTTATTTAAAAAGAATGATAAATAGTTCCATTTAAACAGATAAAATGGACAGTTCCATTCAATTTGTATTCATTTAATCAAAAATTTACAACAAATGCACAAATTCAAGATTTTTCATACTAATCTCCATTCCATGCTTTAGTATATGCCATAATGTGGTTCAAAATTTCAGAGCTTGTTATAAAATCTATTATTCTGTCTTGAGATGATGAAAACAAAGATATTAGACACTTTAAACATTAAATATGCAAACTACTCAGCTGTTAAGTTGCCTTTGTTGCCTGTATTAATCAATGAAAAAGCTGAATTATGTCCCTTGGGAGTATTAATTTCCAACAAAAGTCCTTTCAAACAGTAGGAAATGAAAAATTATTTATGTCTGATATAATAAAAGAAAGAAACTACAAAATGAAGCACTTTTGAAATATTTGCTGCATGAATTATCAAGAATGTGAACAATTCTTTACACAGGAGAGTATAAATTCTATGGAAATTTAGCCTCAAGTGGGCCTCTTTTTTTCTTAGATGAACAATTCTAACACTGAAAATGCTTCCAATGTGACCAAATATTGCCTAATTCCATAAACAGTACAAACTAAACCAGACAATTTCCCATTTTAATAGATTATGTTTACAGAAATACCCAAGTTATACATTTAGGGAATTATGCAGCAAAAAAGGCAAACATTTCAGTAAAAAATATTTGTCGCGATTTGAATTCTGGTGTTTCCAATTGAAAAAATCATTGCGAAAGGTGAAATCAAATACAAAAGAACTATAATATGGTGCATTTTACACAATATAGTTAGTATTGACATCCTAGAATAAAGTTTTATATCATTACCAATCAATTTGACCTATCATGATGACTCAGCACTTTTCTCAACACAGTATTGTTCTCAGTGAAAAATTTCTATTCTTTGTGATAAAAATCAAATGTACTAATCAAAAGCTTCAAAATAGTATAAAAGAATTGAAGTTTGAGTGACTTTGATTTCCCTTGCTATCTTCAGTATAGGGAAAACGGTACTATTTATTCTGCCATAGGCGACAATGTTAACATTTTCTAAATTTACCACTTTTTAAGATAAAAACCTGGATAAAACAGTTATATGCTGTGTTAGTACTTTATTATTCTGTTTTAAAAATTAAAGCCAAATAGTATCATGACCAACTTCCAACGGAGCTTGTTTATGTTATCCATGCCCACCGTCATTTTGCACCAAATTTATGAAATTTTGCAAGTCTTTTCGAATAATTCTCTAGAAAATATTTCAATAGGTTTTAAAATTTATATTGTAAATATACACACTGCAGTTATTCATAGATAAATAAAAAAATATATTGTACCCTTACATCCAATCACAGCGCTCCTAATTTGACTTCCTTCACCTGCCTTGGGTACACAAAAGGCCAACCTAATGCTGGGAAAATTTAATGCTACCGTTTTCCCTATACTGTGACATAAAGATATAAAGAATTCTTATGACATTATTAATGCAATACTGGGCTATTGTGAAAACCTTGGCTATAATAAATACTTGTATGTCCCCATTACTTAAAGAAACATAGATCATTTTATGTCCCCACCCCTACATGCTGGTTTACCTCATTCTCTACTTCTTTCAGAAAAGCCTTAATAAACAACCTGTATCCAATCATATCTTATCTTATTTAAAAAGAATGATAAATAGTTCCATTTAAACAGATAAAATGGACAGTTCCATTCAATTTGTATTCATTTAATCAAAAATTTACAACAAATGCACAAATTCAAGATTTTTCATACTAATCTCCATTCCATGCTTTAGTATATGCCATAATGTGGTTCAAAATTTCAGAGCTTGTTATAAAATCTATTATTCTGTCTTGAGATGATGAAAACAAAGATATTAGACACTTTAAACATTAAATATGCAAACTACTCAGCTGTTAAGTTGCCTTTGTTGCCTGTATTAATCAATGAAAAAGCTGAATTATGTCCCTTGGGAGTATTAATTTCCAACAAAAGTCCTTTCAAACAGTAGGAAATGAAAAATTATTTATGTCTGATATAATAAAAGAAAGAAACTACAAAATGAAGCACTTTTGAAATATTTGCTGCATGAATTATCAAGAATGTGAACAATTCTTTACACAGGAGAGTATAAATTCTATGGAAATTTAGCCTCAAGTGGGCCTCTTTTTTTCTTAGATGAACAATTCTAACACTGAAAATGCTTCCAATGTGACCAAATATTGCCTAATTCCATAAACAGTACAAACTAAACCAGACAATTTCCCATTTTAATAGATTATGTTTACAGAAATACCCAAGTTATACATTTAGGGAATTATGCAGCAAAAAAGGCAAACATTTCAGTAAAAAATATTTGTCGCGATTTGAATTCTGGTGTTTCCAATTGAAAAAATCATTGCGAAAGGTGAAATCAAATACAAAAGAACTATAATATGGTGCATTTTACACAATATAGTTAGTATTGACATCCTAGAATAAAGTTTTATATCATTACCAATCAATTTGACCTATCATGATGACTCAGCACTTTTCTCAACACAGTATTGTTCTCAGTGAAAAATTTCTATTCTTTGTGATAAAAATCAAATGTACTAATCAAAAGCTTCAAAATAGTATAAAAGAATTGAAGTTTGAGTGACTTTGATTTCCCTTGCTATCTTCAGTATAGGGAAAACGGTACTATTTATTCTGCCATAGGCGACAATGTTAACATTTTCTAAATTTACCACTTTTTAAGATAAAAACCTGGATAAAACAGTTATATGCTGTGTTAGTACTTTATTATTCTGTTTTAAAAATTAAAGCCAAATAGTATCATGACCAACTTCCAACGGAGCTTGTTTATGTTATCCATGCCCACCGTCATTTTGCACCAAATTTATGAAATTTTGCAAGTCTTTTCGAATAATTCTCTAGAAAATATTTCAATAGGTTTTAAAATTTATATTGTAAATATACACACTGCAGTTATTCATAGATAAATAAAAAAATATATTGTACCCTTACATCCAATCACAGCGCTCCTAATTTGACTTCCTTCACCTGCCTTGGGTACACAAAAGGCCAACCTAATGCTGGGAAAATTTAATGCTACCGTTTTCCCTATACTGTGACATAAAGATATAAAGAATTCTTATGACATTATTAATGCAATACTGGGCTATTGTGAAAACCTTGGCTATAATAAATACTTGTATGTCCCCATTACTTAAAGAAACATAGATCATTTTATGTCCCCACCCCTACATGCTGGTTTACCTCATTCTCTACTTCTTTCAGAAAAGCCTTAATAAACAACCTGTATCCAATCATATCTTATCTTATTTAAAAAGAATGATAAATAGTTCCATTTAAACAGATAAAATGGACAGTTCCATTCAATTTGTATTCATTTAATCAAAAATTTACAACAAATGCACAAATTCAAGATTTTTCATACTAATCTCCATTCCATGCTTTAGTATATGCCATAATGTGGTTCAAAATTTCAGAGCTTGTTATAAAATCTATTATTCTGTCTTGAGATGATGAAAACAAAGATATTAGACACTTTAAACATTAAATATGCAAACTACTCAGCTGTTAAGTTGCCTTTGTTGCCTGTATTAATCAATGAAAAAGCTGAATTATGTCCCTTGGGAGTATTAATTTCCAACAAAAGTCCTTTCAAACAGTAGGAAATGAAAAATTATTTATGTCTGATATAATAAAAGAAAGAAACTACAAAATGAAGCACTTTTGAAATATTTGCTGCATGAATTATCAAGAATGTGAACAATTCTTTACACAGGAGAGTATAAATTCTATGGAAATTTAGCCTCAAGTGGGCCTCTTTTTTTCTTAGATGAACAATTCTAACACTGAAAATGCTTCCAATGTGACCAAATATTGCCTAATTCCATAAACAGTACAAACTAAACCAGACAATTTCCCATTTTAATAGATTATGTTTACAGAAATACCCAAGTTATACATTTAGGGAATTATGCAGCAAAAAAGGCAAACATTTCAGTAAAAAATATTTGTCGCGATTTGAATTCTGGTGTTTCCAATTGAAAAAATCATTGCGAAAGGTGAAATCAAATACAAAAGAACTATAATATGGTGCATTTTACACAATATAGTTAGTATTGACATCCTAGAATAAAGTTTTATATCATTACCAATCAATTTGACCTATCATGATGACTCAGCACTTTTCTCAACACAGTATTGTTCTCAGTGAAAAATTTCTATTCTTTGTGATAAAAATCAAATGTACTAATCAAAAGCTTCAAAATAGTATAAAAGAATTGAAGTTTGAGTGACTTTGATTTCCCTTGCTATCTTCAGTATAGGGAAAACGGTACTATTTATTCTGCCATAGGCGACAATGTTAACATTTTCTAAATTTACCACTTTTTAAGATAAAAACCTGGATAAAACAGTTATATGCTGTGTTAGTACTTTATTATTCTGTTTTAAAAATTAAAGCCAAATAGTATCATGACCAACTTCCAACGGAGCTTGTTTATGTTATCCATGCCCACCGTCATTTTGCACCAAATTTATGAAATTTTGCAAGTCTTTTCGAATAATTCTCTAGAAAATATTTCAATAGGTTTTAAAATTTATATTGTAAATATACACACTGCAGTTATTCATAGATAAATAAAAAAATATATTGTACCCTTACATCCAATCACAGCGCTCCTAATTTGACTTCCTTCACCTGCCTTGGGTACACAAAAGGCCAACCTAATGCTGGGAAAATTTAATGCTACCGTTTTCCCTATTATACTGTGACATAAAGATATAAAGAATTCTTATGACATTATTAATGCAATACTGGGCTATTGTGAAAACCTTGGCTATAATAAATACTTGTATGTCCCCATTACTTAAAGAAACATAGATCATTTTATGTCCCCACCCCTACATGCTGGTTTACCTCATTCTCTACTTCTTTCAGAAAAGCCTTAATAAACAACCTGTATCCAATCATATCTTATCTTATTTAAAAAGAATGATAAATAGTTCCATTTAAACAGATAAAATGGACAGTTCCATTCAATTTGTATTCATTTAATCAAAAATTTACAACAAATGCACAAATTCAAGATTTTTCATACTAATCTCCATTCCATGCTTTAGTATATGCCATAATGTGGTTCAAAATTTCAGAGCTTGTTATAAAATCTATTATTCTGTCTTGAGATGATGAAAACAAAGATATTAGACACTTTAAACATTAAATATGCAAACTACTCAGCTGTTAAGTTGCCTTTGTTGCCTGTATTAATCAATGAAAAAGCTGAATTATGTCCCTTGGGAGTATTAATTTCCAACAAAAGTCCTTTCAAACAGTAGGAAATGAAAAATTATTTATGTCTGATATAATAAAAGAAAGAAACTACAAAATGAAGCACTTTTGAAATATTTGCTGCATGAATTATCAAGAATGTGAACAATTCTTTACACAGGAGAGTATAAATTCTATGGAAATTTAGCCTCAAGTGGGCCTCTTTTTTTCTTAGATGAACAATTCTAACACTGAAAATGCTTCCAATGTGACCAAATATTGCCTAATTCCATAAACAGTACAAACTAAACCAGACAATTTCCCATTTTAATAGATTATGTTTACAGAAATACCCAAGTTATACATTTAGGGAATTATGCAGCAAAAAAGGCAAACATTTCAGTAAAAAATATTTGTCGCGATTTGAATTCTGGTGTTTCCAATTGAAAAAATCATTGCGAAAGGTGAAATCAAATACAAAAGAACTATAATATGGTGCATTTTACACAATATAGTTAGTATTGACATCCTAGAATAAAGTTTTATATCATTACCAATCAATTTGACCTATCATGATGACTCAGCACTTTTCTCAACACAGTATTGTTCTCAGTGAAAAATTTCTATTCTTTGTGATAAAAATCAAATGTACTAATCAAAAGCTTCAAAATAGTATAAAAGAATTGAAGTTTGAGTGACTTTGATTTCCCTTGCTATCTTCAGTATAGGGAAAACGGTACTATTTATTCTGCCATAGGCGACAATGTTAACATTTTCTAAATTTACCACTTTTTAAGATAAAAACCTGGATAAAACAGTTATATGCTGTGTTAGTACTTTATTATTCTGTTTTAAAAATTAAAGCCAAATAGTATCATGACCAACTTCCAACGGAGCTTGTTTATGTTATCCATGCCCACCGTCATTTTGCACCAAATTTATGAAATTTTGCAAGTCTTTTCGAATAATTCTCTAGAAAATATTTCAATAGGTTTTAAAATTTATATTGTAAATATACACACTGCAGTTATTCATAGATAAATAAAAAAATATATTGTACCCTTACATCCAATCACAGCGCTCCTAATTTGACTTCCTTCACCTGCCTTGGGTACACAAAAGGCCAACCTAATGCTGGGAAAATTTAATGCTACCGTTTTCCCTATACTGTGACATAAAGATATAAAGAATTCTTATGACATTATTAATGCAATACTGGGCTATTGTGAAAACCTTGGCTATAATAAATACTTGTATGTCCCCATTACTTAAAGAAACATAGATCATTTTATGTCCCCACCCCTACATGCTGGTTTACCTCATTCTCTACTTCTTTCAGAAAAGCCTTAATAAACAACCTGTATCCAATCATATCTTATCTTATTTAAAAAGAATGATAAATAGTTCCATTTAAACAGATAAAATGGACAGTTCCATTCAATTTGTATTCATTTAATCAAAAATTTACAACAAATGCACAAATTCAAGATTTTTCATACTAATCTCCATTCCATGCTTTAGTATATGCCATAATGTGGTTCAAAATTTCAGAGCTTGTTATAAAATCTATTATTCTGTCTTGAGATGATGAAAACAAAGATATTAGACACTTTAAACATTAAATATGCAAACTACTCAGCTGTTAAGTTGCCTTTGTTGCCTGTATTAATCAATGAAAAAGCTGAATTATGTCCCTTGGGAGTATTAATTTCCAACAAAAGTCCTTTCAAACAGTAGGAAATGAAAAATTATTTATGTCTGATATAATAAAAGAAAGAAACTACAAAATGAAGCACTTTTGAAATATTTGCTGCATGAATTATCAAGAATGTGAACAATTCTTTACACAGGAGAGTATAAATTCTATGGAAATTTAGCCTCAAGTGGGCCTCTTTTTTTCTTAGATGAACAATTCTAACACTGAAAATGCTTCCAATGTGACCAAATATTGCCTAATTCCATAAACAGTACAAACTAAACCAGACAATTTCCCATTTTAATAGATTATGTTTACAGAAATACCCAAGTTATACATTTAGGGAATTATGCAGCAAAAAAGGCAAACATTTCAGTAAAAAATATTTGTCGCGATTTGAATTCTGGTGTTTCCAATTGAAAAAATCATTGCGAAAGGTGAAATCAAATACAAAAGAACTATAATATGGTGCATTTTACACAATATAGTTAGTATTGACATCCTAGAATAAAGTTTTATATCATTACCAATCAATTTGACCTATCATGATGACTCAGCACTTTTCTCAACACAGTATTGTTCTCAGTGAAAAATTTCTATTCTTTGTGATAAAAATCAAATGTACTAATCAAAAGCTTCAAAATAGTATAAAAGAATTGAAGTTTGAGTGACTTTGATTTCCCTTGCTATCTTCAGTATAGGGAAAACGGTACTATTTATTCTGCCATAGGCGACAATGTTAACATTTTCTAAATTTACCACTTTTTAAGATAAAAACCTGGATAAAACAGTTATATGCTGTGTTAGTACTTTATTATTCTGTTTTAAAAATTAAAGCCAAATAGTATCATGACCAACTTCCAACGGAGCTTGTTTATGTTATCCATGCCCACCGTCATTTTGCACCAAATTTATGAAATTTTGCAAGTCTTTTCGAATAATTCTCTAGAAAATATTTCAATAGGTTTTAAAATTTATATTGTAAATATACACACTGCAGTTATTCATAGATAAATAAAAAAATATATTGTACCCTTACATCCAATCACAGCGCTCCTAATTTGACTTCCTTCACCTGCCTTGGGTACACAAAAGGCCAACCTAATGCTGGGAAAATTTAATGCTACCGTTTTCCCTATTATACTGTGACATAAAGATATAAAGAATTCTTATGACATTATTAATGCAATACTGGGCTATTGTGAAAACCTTGGCTATAATAAATACTTGTATGTCCCCATTACTTAAAGAAACATAGATCATTTTATGTCCCCACCCCTACATGCTGGTTTACCTCATTCTCTACTTCTTTCAGAAAAGCCTTAATAAACAACCTGTATCCAATCATATCTTATCTTATTTAAAAAGAATGATAAATAGTTCCATTTAAACAGATAAAATGGACAGTTCCATTCAATTTGTATTCATTTAATCAAAAATTTACAACAAATGCACAAATTCAAGATTTTTCATACTAATCTCCATTCCATGCTTTAGTATATGCCATAATGTGGTTCAAAATTTCAGAGCTTGTTATAAAATCTATTATTCTGTCTTGAGATGATGAAAACAAAGATATTAGACACTTTAAACATTAAATATGCAAACTACTCAGCTGTTAAGTTGCCTTTGTTGCCTGTATTAATCAATGAAAAAGCTGAATTATGTCCCTTGGGAGTATTAATTTCCAACAAAAGTCCTTTCAAACAGTAGGAAATGAAAAATTATTTATGTCTGATATAATAAAAGAAAGAAACTACAAAATGAAGCACTTTTGAAATATTTGCTGCATGAATTATCAAGAATGTGAACAATTCTTTACACAGGAGAGTATAAATTCTATGGAAATTTAGCCTCAAGTGGGCCTCTTTTTTTCTTAGATGAACAATTCTAACACTGAAAATGCTTCCAATGTGACCAAATATTGCCTAATTCCATAAACAGTACAAACTAAACCAGACAATTTCCCATTTTAATAGATTATGTTTACAGAAATACCCAAGTTATACATTTAGGGAATTATGCAGCAAAAAAGGCAAACATTTCAGTAAAAAATATTTGTCGCGATTTGAATTCTGGTGTTTCCAATTGAAAAAATCATTGCGAAAGGTGAAATCAAATACAAAAGAACTATAATATGGTGCATTTTACACAATATAGTTAGTATTGACATCCTAGAATAAAGTTTTATATCATTACCAATCAATTTGACCTATCATGATGACTCAGCACTTTTCTCAACACAGTATTGTTCTCAGTGAAAAATTTCTATTCTTTGTGATAAAAATCAAATGTACTAATCAAAAGCTTCAAAATAGTATAAAAGAATTGAAGTTTGAGTGACTTTGATTTCCCTTGCTATCTTCAGTATACTGTGACATAAAGATATAAAGAATTCTTATGACATTATTAATGCAATACTGGGCTATTGTGAAAACCTTGGCTATAATAAATACTTGTATGTCCCCATTACTTAAAGAAACATAGATCATTTTATGTCCCCACCCCTACATGCTGGTTTACCTCATTCTCTACTTCTTTCAGAAAAGCCTTAATAAACAACCTGTATCCAATCATATCTTATCTTATTTAAAAAGAATGATAAATAGTTCCATTTAAACAGATAAAATGGACAGTTCCATTCAATTTGTATTCATTTAATCAAAAATTTACAACAAATGCACAAATTCAAGATTTTTCATACTAATCTCCATTCCATGCTTTAGTATATGCCATAATGTGGTTCAAAATTTCAGAGCTTGTTATAAAATCTATTATTCTGTCTTGAGATGATGAAAACAAAGATATTAGACACTTTAAACATTAAATATGCAAACTACTCAGCTGTTAAGTTGCCTTTGTTGCCTGTATTAATCAATGAAAAAGCTGAATTATGTCCCTTGGGAGTATTAATTTCCAACAAAAGTCCTTTCAAACAGTAGGAAATGAAAAATTATTTATGTCTGATATAATAAAAGAAAGAAACTACAAAATGAAGCACTTTTGAAATATTTGCTGCATGAATTATCAAGAATGTGAACAATTCTTTACACAGGAGAGTATAAATTCTATGGAAATTTAGCCTCAAGTGGGCCTCTTTTTTTCTTAGATGAACAATTCTAACACTGAAAATGCTTCCAATGTGACCAAATATTGCCTAATTCCATAAACAGTACAAACTAAACCAGACAATTTCCCATTTTAATAGATTATGTTTACAGAAATACCCAAGTTATACATTTAGGGAATTATGCAGCAAAAAAGGCAAACATTTCAGTAAAAAATATTTGTCGCGATTTGAATTCTGGTGTTTCCAATTGAAAAAATCATTGCGAAAGGTGAAATCAAATACAAAAGAACTATAATATGGTGCATTTTACACAATATAGTTAGTATTGACATCCTAGAATAAAGTTTTATATCATTACCAATCAATTTGACCTATCATGATGACTCAGCACTTTTCTCAACACAGTATTGTTCTCAGTGAAAAATTTCTATTCTTTGTGATAAAAATCAAATGTACTAATCAAAAGCTTCAAAATAGTATAAAAGAATTGAAGTTTGAGTGACTTTGATTTCCCTTGCTATCTTCAGTATAGGGAAAACGGTACTATTTATTCTGCCATAGGCGACAATGTTAACATTTTCTAAATTTACCACTTTTTAAGATAAAAACCTGGATAAAACAGTTATATGCTGTGTTAGTACTTTATTATTCTGTTTTAAAAATTAAAGCCAAATAGTATCATGACCAACTTCCAACGGAGCTTGTTTATGTTATCCATGCCCACCGTCATTTTGCACCAAATTTATGAAATTTTGCAAGTCTTTTCGAATAATTCTCTAGAAAATATTTCAATAGGTTTTAAAATTTATATTGTAAATATACACACTGCAGTTATTCATAGATAAATAAAAAAATATATTGTACCCTTACATCCAATCACAGCGCTCCTAATTTGACTTCCTTCACCTGCCTTGGGTACACAAAAGGCCAACCTAATGCTGGGAAAATTTAATGCTACCGTTTTCCCTATTATACTGTGACATAAAGATATAAAGAATTCTTATGACATTATTAATGCAATACTGGGCTATTGTGAAAACCTTGGCTATAATAAATACTTGTATGTCCCCATTACTTAAAGAAACATAGATCATTTTATGTCCCCACCCCTACATGCTGGTTTACCTCATTCTCTACTTCTTTCAGAAAAGCCTTAATAAACAACCTGTATCCAATCATATCTTATCTTATTTAAAAAGAATGATAAATAGTTCCATTTAAACAGATAAAATGGACAGTTCCATTCAATTTGTATTCATTTAATCAAAAATTTACAACAAATGCACAAATTCAAGATTTTTCATACTAATCTCCATTCCATGCTTTAGTATATGCCATAATGTGGTTCAAAATTTCAGAGCTTGTTATAAAATCTATTATTCTGTCTTGAGATGATGAAAACAAAGATATTAGACACTTTAAACATTAAATATGCAAACTACTCAGCTGTTAAGTTGCCTTTGTTGCCTGTATTAATCAATGAAAAAGCTGAATTATGTCCCTTGGGAGTATTAATTTCCAACAAAAGTCCTTTCAAACAGTAGGAAATGAAAAATTATTTATGTCTGATATAATAAAAGAAAGAAACTACAAAATGAAGCACTTTTGAAATATTTGCTGCATGAATTATCAAGAATGTGAACAATTCTTTACACAGGAGAGTATAAATTCTATGGAAATTTAGCCTCAAGTGGGCCTCTTTTTTTCTTAGATGAACAATTCTAACACTGAAAATGCTTCCAATGTGACCAAATATTGCCTAATTCCATAAACAGTACAAACTAAACCAGACAATTTCCCATTTTAATAGATTATGTTTACAGAAATACCCAAGTTATACATTTAGGGAATTATGCAGCAAAAAAGGCAAACATTTCAGTAAAAAATATTTGTCGCGATTTGAATTCTGGTGTTTCCAATTGAAAAAATCATTGCGAAAGGTGAAATCAAATACAAAAGAACTATAATATGGTGCATTTTACACAATATAGTTAGTATTGACATCCTAGAATAAAGTTTTATATCATTACCAATCAATTTGACCTATCATGATGACTCAGCACTTTTCTCAACACAGTATTGTTCTCAGTGAAAAATTTCTATTCTTTGTGATAAAAATCAAATGTACTAATCAAAAGCTTCAAAATAGTATAAAAGAATTGAAGTTTGAGTGACTTTGATTTCCCTTGCTATCTTCAGTATAGGGAAAACGGTACTATTTATTCTGCCATAGGCGACAATGTTAACATTTTCTAAATTTACCACTTTTTAAGATAAAAACCTGGATAAAACAGTTATATGCTGTGTTAGTACTTTATTATTCTGTTTTAAAAATTAAAGCCAAATAGTATCATGACCAACTTCCAACGGAGCTTGTTTATGTTATCCATGCCCACCGTCATTTTGCACCAAATTTATGAAATTTTGCAAGTCTTTTCGAATAATTCTCTAGAAAATATTTCAATAGGTTTTAAAATTTATATTGTAAATATACACACTGCAGTTATTCATAGATAAATAAAAAAATATATTGTACCCTTACATCCAATCACAGCGCTCCTAATTTGACTTCCTTCACCTGCCTTGGGTACACAAAAGGCCAACCTAAGGCTGGGAAAATTTAATGCTACCGTTTTCCCTATACTGTGACATAAAGATATAAAGAATTCTTATGACATTATTAATGCAATACTGGGCTATTGTGAAAACCTTGGCTATAATAAATACTTGTATGTCCCCATTACTTAAAGAAACATAGATCATTTTATGTCCCCACCCCTACATGCTGGTTTACCTCATTCTCTACTTCTTTCAGAAAAGCCTTAATAAACAACCTGTATCCAATCATATCTTATCTTATTTAAAAAGAATGATAAATAGTTCCATTTAAACAGATAAAATGGACAGTTCCATTCAATTTGTATTCATTTAATCAAAAATTTACAACAAATGCACAAATTCAAGATTTTTCATACTAATCTCCATTCCATGCTTTAGTATATGCCATAATGTGGTTCAAAATTTCAGAGCTTGTTATAAAATCTATTATTCTGTCTTGAGATGATGAAAACAAAGATATTAGACACTTTAAACATTAAATATGCAAACTACTCAGCTGTTAAGTTGCCTTTGTTGCCTGTATTAATCAATGAAAAAGCTGAATTATGTCCCTTGGGAGTATTAATTTCCAACAAAAGTCCTTTCAAACAGTAGGAAATGAAAAATTATTTATGTCTGATATAATAAAAGAAAGAAACTACAAAATGAAGCACTTTTGAAATATTTGCTGCATGAATTATCAAGAATGTGAACAATTCTTTACACAGGAGAGTATAAATTCTATGGAAATTTAGCCTCAAGTGGGCCTCTTTTTTTCTTAGATGAACAATTCTAACACTGAAAATGCTTCCAATGTGACCAAATATTGCCTAATTCCATAAACAGTACAAACTAAACCAGACAATTTCCCATTTTAATAGATTATGTTTACAGAAATACCCAAGTTATACATTTAGGGAATTATGCAGCAAAAAAGGCAAACATTTCAGTAAAAAATATTTGTCGCGATTTGAATTCTGGTGTTTCCAATTGAAAAAATCATTGCGAAAGGTGAAATCAAATACAAAAGAACTATAATATGGTGCATTTTACACAATATAGTTAGTATTGACATCCTAGAATAAAGTTTTATATCATTACCAATCAATTTGACCTATCATGATGACTCAGCACTTTTCTCAACACAGTATTGTTCTCAGTGAAAAATTTCTATTCTTTGTGATAAAAATCAAATGTACTAATCAAAAGCTTCAAAATAGTATAAAAGAATTGAAGTTTGAGTGACTTTGATTTCCCTTGCTATCTTCAGTATAGGGAAAACGGTACTATTTATTCTGCCATAGGCGACAATGTTAACATTTTCTAAATTTACCACTTTTTAAGATAAAAACCTGGATAAAACAGTTATATGCTGTGTTAGTACTTTATTATTCTGTTTTAAAAATTAAAGCCAAATAGTATCATGACCAACTTCCAACGGAGCTTGTTTATGTTATCCATGCCCACCGTCATTTTGCACCAAATTTATGAAATTTTGCAAGTCTTTTCGAATAATTCTCTAGAAAATATTTCAATAGGTTTTAAAATTTATATTGTAAATATACACACTGCAGTTATTCATAGATAAATAAAAAAATATATTGTACCCTTACATCCAATCACAGCGCTCCTAATTTGACTTCCTTCACCTGCCTTGGGTACACAAAAGGCCAACCTAATGCTGGGAAAATTTAATGCTACCGTTTTCCCTATACTGTGACATAAAGATATAAAGAATTCTTATGACATTATTAATGCAATACTGGGCTATTGTGAAAACCTTGGCTATAATAAATACTTGTATGTCCCCATTACTTAAAGAAACATAGATCATTTTATGTCCCCACCCCTACATGCTGGTTTACCTCATTCTCTACTTCTTTCAGAAAAGCCTTAATAAACAACCTGTATCCAATCATATCTTATCTTATTTAAAAAGAATGATAAATAGTTCCATTTAAACAGATAAAATGGACAGTTCCATTCAATTTGTATTCATTTAATCAAAAATTTACAACAAATGCACAAATTCAAGATTTTTCATACTAATCTCCATTCCATGCTTTAGTATATGCCATAATGTGGTTCAAAATTTCAGAGCTTGTTATAAAATCTATTATTCTGTCTTGAGATGATGAAAACAAAGATATTAGACACTTTAAACATTAAATATGCAAACTACTCAGCTGTTAAGTTGCCTTTGTTGCCTGTATTAATCAATGAAAAAGCTGAATTATGTCCCTTGGGAGTATTAATTTCCAACAAAAGTCCTTTCAAACAGTAGGAAATGAAAAATTATTTATGTCTGATATAATAAAAGAAAGAAACTACAAAATGAAGCACTTTTGAAATATTTGCTGCATGAATTATCAAGAATGTGAACAATTCTTTACACAGGAGAGTATAAATTCTATGGAAATTTAGCCTCAAGTGGGCCTCTTTTTTTCTTAGATGAACAATTCTAACACTGAAAATGCTTCCAATGTGACCAAATATTGCCTAATTCCATAAACAGTACAAACTAAACCAGACAATTTCCCATTTTAATAGATTATGTTTACAGAAATACCCAAGTTATACATTTAGGGAATTATGCAGCAAAAAAGGCAAACATTTCAGTAAAAAATATTTGTCGCGATTTGAATTCTGGTGTTTCCAATTGAAAAAATCATTGCGAAAGGTGAAATCAAATACAAAAGAACTATAATATGGTGCATTTTACACAATATAGTTAGTATTGACATCCTAGAATAAAGTTTTATATCATTACCAATCAATTTGACCTATCATGATGACTCAGCACTTTTCTCAACACAGTATTGTTCTCAGTGAAAAATTTCTATTCTTTGTGATAAAAATCAAATGTACTAATCAAAAGCTTCAAAATAGTATAAAAGAATTGAAGTTTGAGTGACTTTGATTTCCCTTGCTATCTTCAGTATAGGGAAAACGGTACTATTTATTCTGCCATAGGCGACAATGTTAACATTTTCTAAATTTACCACTTTTTAAGATAAAAACCTGGATAAAACAGTTATATGCTGTGTTAGTACTTTATTATTCTGTTTTAAAAATTAAAGCCAAATAGTATCATGACCAACTTCCAACGGAGCTTGTTTATGTTATCCATGCCCACCGTCATTTTGCACCAAATTTATGAAATTTTGCAAGTCTTTTCGAATAATTCTCTAGAAAATATTTCAATAGGTTTTAAAATTTATATTGTAAATATACACACTGCAGTTATTCATAGATAAATAAAAAAATATATTGTACCCTTACATCCAATCACAGCGCTCCTAATTTGACTTCCTTCACCTGCCTTGGGTACACAAAAGGCCAACCTAATGCTGGGAAAATTTAATGCTACCGTTTTCCCTATTATACTGTGACATAAAGATATAAAGAATTCTTATGACATTATTAATGCAATACTGGGCTATTGTGAAAACCTTGGCTATAATAAATACTTGTATGTCCCCATTACTTAAAGAAACATAGATCATTTTATGTCCCCACCCCTACATGCTGGTTTACCTCATTCTCTACTTCTTTCAGAAAAGCCTTAATAAACAACCTGTATCCAATCATATCTTATCTTATTTAAAAAGAATGATAAATAGTTCCATTTAAACAGATAAAATGGACAGTTCCATTCAATTTGTATTCATTTAATCAAAAATTTACAACAAATGCACAAATTCAAGATTTTTCATACTAATCTCCATTCCATGCTTTAGTATATGCCATAATGTGGTTCAAAATTTCAGAGCTTGTTATAAAATCTATTATTCTGTCTTGAGATGATGAAAACAAAGATATTAGACACTTTAAACATTAAATATGCAAACTACTCAGCTGTTAAGTTGCCTTTGTTGCCTGTATTAATCAATGAAAAAGCTGAATTATGTCCCTTGGGAGTATTAATTTCCAACAAAAGTCCTTTCAAACAGTAGGAAATGAAAAATTATTTATGTCTGATATAATAAAAGAAAGAAACTACAAAATGAAGCACTTTTGAAATATTTGCTGCATGAATTATCAAGAATGTGAACAATTCTTTACACAGGAGAGTATAAATTCTATGGAAATTTAGCCTCAAGTGGGCCTCTTTTTTTCTTAGATGAACAATTCTAACACTGAAAATGCTTCCAATGTGACCAAATATTGCCTAATTCCATAAACAGTACAAACTAAACCAGACAATTTCCCATTTTAATAGATTATGTTTACAGAAATACCCAAGTTATACATTTAGGGAATTATGCAGCAAAAAAGGCAAACATTTCAGTAAAAAATATTTGTCGCGATTTGAATTCTGGTGTTTCCAATTGAAAAAATCATTGCGAAAGGTGAAATCAAATACAAAAGAACTATAATATGGTGCATTTTACACAATATAGTTAGTATTGACATCCTAGAATAAAGTTTTATATCATTACCAATCAATTTGACCTATCATGATGACTCAGCACTTTTCTCAACACAGTATTGTTCTCAGTGAAAAATTTCTATTCTTTGTGATAAAAATCAAATGTACTAATCAAAAGCTTCAAAATAGTATAAAAGAATTGAAGTTTGAGTGACTTTGATTTCCCTTGCTATCTTCAGTATAGGGAAAACGGTACTATTTATTCTGCCATAGGCGACAATGTTAACATTTTCTAAATTTACCACTTTTTAAGATAAAAACCTGGATAAAACAGTTATATGCTGTGTTAGTACTTTATTATTCTGTTTTAAAAATTAAAGCCAAATAGTATCATGACCAACTTCCAACGGAGCTTGTTTATGTTATCCATGCCCACCGTCATTTTGCACCAAATTTATGAAATTTTGCAAGTCTTTTCGAATAATTCTCTAGAAAATATTTCAATAGGTTTTAAAATTTATATTGTAAATATACACACTGCAGTTATTCATAGATAAATAAAAAAATATATTGTACCCTTACATCCAATCACAGCGCTCCTAATTTGACTTCCTTCACCTGCCTTGGGTACACAAAAGGCCAACCTAATGCTGGGAAAATTTAATGCTACCGTTTTCCCTATACTGTGACATAAAGATATAAAGAATTCTTATGACATTATTAATGCAATACTGGGCTATTGTGAAAACCTTGGCTATAATAAATACTTGTATGTCCCCATTACTTAAAGAAACATAGATCATTTTATGTCCCCACCCCTACATGCTGGTTTACCTCATTCTCTACTTCTTTCAGAAAAGCCTTAATAAACAACCTGTATCCAATCATATCTTATCTTATTTAAAAAGAATGATAAATAGTTCCATTTAAACAGATAAAATGGACAGTTCCATTCAATTTGTATTCATTTAATCAAAAATTTACAACAAATGCACAAATTCAAGATTTTTCATACTAATCTCCATTCCATGCTTTAGTATATGCCATAATGTGGTTCAAAATTTCAGAGCTTGTTATAAAATCTATTATTCTGTCTTGAGATGATGAAAACAAAGATATTAGACACTTTAAACATTAAATATGCAAACTACTCAGCTGTTAAGTTGCCTTTGTTGCCTGTATTAATCAATGAAAAAGCTGAATTATGTCCCTTGGGAGTATTAATTTCCAACAAAAGTCCTTTCAAACAGTAGGAAATGAAAAATTATTTATGTCTGATATAATAAAAGAAAGAAACTACAAAATGAAGCACTTTTGAAATATTTGCTGCATGAATTATCAAGAATGTGAACAATTCTTTACACAGGAGAGTATAAATTCTATGGAAATTTAGCCTCAAGTGGGCCTCTTTTTTTCTTAGATGAACAATTCTAACACTGAAAATGCTTCCAATGTGACCAAATATTGCCTAATTCCATAAACAGTACAAACTAAACCAGACAATTTCCCATTTTAATAGATTATGTTTACAGAAATACCCAAGTTATACATTTAGGGAATTATGCAGCAAAAAAGGCAAACATTTCAGTAAAAAATATTTGTCGCGATTTGAATTCTGGTGTTTCCAATTGAAAAAATCATTGCGAAAGGTGAAATCAAATACAAAAGAACTATAATATGGTGCATTTTACACAATATAGTTAGTATTGACATCCTAGAATAAAGTTTTATATCATTACCAATCAATTTGACCTATCATGATGACTCAGCACTTTTCTCAACACAGTATTGTTCTCAGTGAAAAATTTCTATTCTTTGTGATAAAAATCAAATGTACTAATCAAAAGCTTCAAAATAGTATAAAAGAATTGAAGTTTGAGTGACTTTGATTTCCCTTGCTATCTTCAGTATAGGGAAAACGGTACTATTTATTCTGCCATAGGCGACAATGTTAACATTTTCTAAATTTACCACTTTTTAAGATAAAAACCTGGATAAAACAGTTATATGCTGTGTTAGTACTTTATTATTCTGTTTTAAAAATTAAAGCCAAATAGTATCATGACCAACTTCCAACGGAGCTTGTTTATGTTATCCATGCCCACCGTCATTTTGCACCAAATTTATGAAATTTTGCAAGTCTTTTCGAATAATTCTCTAGAAAATATTTCAATAGGTTTTAAAATTTATATTGTAAATATACACACTGCAGTTATTCATAGATAAATAAAAAAATATATTGTACCCTTACATCCAATCACAGCGCTCCTAATTTGACTTCCTTCACCTGCCTTGGGTACACAAAAGGCCAACCTAATGCTGGGAAAATTTAATGCTACCGTTTTCCCTATTATACTGTGACATAAAGATATAAAGAATTCTTATGACATTATTAATGCAATACTGGGCTATTGTGAAAACCTTGGCTATAATAAATACTTGTATGTCCCCATTACTTAAAGAAACATAGATCATTTTATGTCCCCACCCCTACATGCTGGTTTACCTCATTCTCTACTTCTTTCAGAAAAGCCTTAATAAACAACCTGTATCCAATCATATCTTATCTTATTTAAAAAGAATGATAAATAGTTCCATTTAAACAGATAAAATGGACAGTTCCATTCAATTTGTATTCATTTAATCAAAAATTTACAACAAATGCACAAATTCAAGATTTTTCATACTAATCTCCATTCCATGCTTTAGTATATGCCATAATGTGGTTCAAAATTTCAGAGCTTGTTATAAAATCTATTATTCTGTCTTGAGATGATGAAAACAAAGATATTAGACACTTTAAACATTAAATATGCAAACTACTCAGCTGTTAAGTTGCCTTTGTTGCCTGTATTAATCAATGAAAAAGCTGAATTATGTCCCTTGGGAGTATTAATTTCCAACAAAAGTCCTTTCAAACAGTAGGAAATGAAAAATTATTTATGTCTGATATAATAAAAGAAAGAAACTACAAAATGAAGCACTTTTGAAATATTTGCTGCATGAATTATCAAGAATGTGAACAATTCTTTACACAGGAGAGTATAAATTCTATGGAAATTTAGCCTCAAGTGGGCCTCTTTTTTTCTTAGATGAACAATTCTAACACTGAAAATGCTTCCAATGTGACCAAATATTGCCTAATTCCATAAACAGTACAAACTAAACCAGACAATTTCCCATTTTAATAGATTATGTTTACAGAAATACCCAAGTTATACATTTAGGGAATTATGCAGCAAAAAAGGCAAACATTTCAGTAAAAAATATTTGTCGCGATTTGAATTCTGGTGTTTCCAATTGAAAAAATCATTGCGAAAGGTGAAATCAAATACAAAAGAACTATAATATGGTGCATTTTACACAATATAGTTAGTATTGACATCCTAGAATAAAGTTTTATATCATTACCAATCAATTTGACCTATCATGATGACTCAGCACTTTTCTCAACACAGTATTGTTCTCAGTGAAAAATTTCTATTCTTTGTGATAAAAATCAAATGTACTAATCAAAAGCTTCAAAATAGTATAAAAGAATTGAAGTTTGAGTGACTTTGATTTCCCTTGCTATCTTCAGTATACTGTGACATAAAGATATAAAGAATTCTTATGACATTATTAATGCAATACTGGGCTATTGTGAAAACCTTGGCTATAATAAATACTTGTATGTCCCCATTACTTAAAGAAACATAGATCATTTTATGTCCCCACCCCTACATGCTGGTTTACCTCATTCTCTACTTCTTTCAGAAAAGCCTTAATAAACAACCTGTATCCAATCATATCTTATCTTATTTAAAAAGAATGATAAATAGTTCCATTTAAACAGATAAAATGGACAGTTCCATTCAATTTGTATTCATTTAATCAAAAATTTACAACAAATGCACAAATTCAAGATTTTTCATACTAATCTCCATTCCATGCTTTAGTATATGCCATAATGTGGTTCAAAATTTCAGAGCTTGTTATAAAATCTATTATTCTGTCTTGAGATGATGAAAACAAAGATATTAGACACTTTAAACATTAAATATGCAAACTACTCAGCTGTTAAGTTGCCTTTGTTGCCTGTATTAATCAATGAAAAAGCTGAATTATGTCCCTTGGGAGTATTAATTTCCAACAAAAGTCCTTTCAAACAGTAGGAAATGAAAAATTATTTATGTCTGATATAATAAAAGAAAGAAACTACAAAATGAAGCACTTTTGAAATATTTGCTGCATGAATTATCAAGAATGTGAACAATTCTTTACACAGGAGAGTATAAATTCTATGGAAATTTAGCCTCAAGTGGGCCTCTTTTTTTTCTTAGATGAACAATTCTAACACTGAAAATGCTTCCAATGTGACCAAATATTGCCTAATTCCATAAACAGTACAAACTAAACCAGACAATTTCCCATTTTAATAGATTATGTTTACAGAAATACCCAAGTTATACATTTAGGGAATTATGCAGCAAAAAAGGCAAACATTTCAGTAAAAAATATTTGTCGCGATTTGAATTCTGGTGTTTCCAATTGAAAAAATCATTGCGAAAGGTGAAATCAAATACAAAAGAACTATAATATGGTGCATTTTACACAATATAGTTAGTATTGACATCCTAGAATAAAGTTTTATATCATTACCAATCAATTTGACCTATCATGATGACTCAGCACTTTTCTCAACACAGTATTGTTCTCAGTGAAAAATTTCTATTCTTTGTGATAAAAATCAAATGTACTAATCAAAAGCTTCAAAATAGTATAAAAGAATTGAAGTTTGAGTGACTTTGATTTCCCTTGCTATCTTCAGTATACTGTGACATAAAGATATAAAGAATTCTTATGACATTATTAATGCAATACTGGGCTATTGTGAAAACCTTGGCTATAATAAATACTTGTATGTCCCCATTACTTAAAGAAACATAGATCATTTTATGTCCCCACCCCTACATGCTGGTTTACCTCATTCTCTACTTCTTTCAGAAAAGCCTTAATAAACAACCTGTATCCAATCATATCTTATCTTATTTAAAAAGAATGATAAATAGTTCCATTTAAACAGATAAAATGGACAGTTCCATTCAATTTGTATTCATTTAATCAAAAATTTACAACAAATGCACAAATTCAAGATTTTTCATACTAATCTCCATTCCATGCTTTAGTATATGCCATAATGTGGTTCAAAATTTCAGAGCTTGTTATAAAATCTATTATTCTGTCTTGAGATGATGAAAACAAAGATATTAGACACTTTAAACATTAAATATGCAAACTACTCAGCTGTTAAGTTGCCTTTGTTGCCTGTATTAATCAATGAAAAAGCTGAATTATGTCCCTTGGGAGTATTAATTTCCAACAAAAGTCCTTTCAAACAGTAGGAAATGAAAAATTATTTATGTCTGATATAATAAAAGAAAGAAACTACAAAATGAAGCACTTTTGAAATATTTGCTGCATGAATTATCAAGAATGTGAACAATTCTTTACACAGGAGAGTATAAATTCTATGGAAATTTAGCCTCAAGTGGGCCTCTTTTTTTCTTAGATGAACAATTCTAACACTGAAAATGCTTCCAATGTGACCAAATATTGCCTAATTCCATAAACAGTACAAACTAAACCAGACAATTTCCCATTTTAATAGATTATGTTTACAGAAATACCCAAGTTATACATTTAGGGAATTATGCAGCAAAAAAGGCAAACATTTCAGTAAAAAATATTTGTCGCGATTTGAATTCTGGTGTTTCCAATTGAAAAAATCATTGCGAAAGGTGAAATCAAATACAAAAGAACTATAATATGGTGCATTTTACACAATATAGTTAGTATTGACATCCTAGAATAAAGTTTTATATCATTACCAATCAATTTGACCTATCATGATGACTCAGCACTTTTCTCAACACAGTATTGTTCTCAGTGAAAAATTTCTATTCTTTGTGATAAAAATCAAATGTACTAATCAAAAGCTTCAAAATAGTATAAAAGAATTGAAGTTTGAGTGACTTTGATTTCCCTTGCTATCTTCAGTATAGGGAAAACGGTACTATTTATTCTGCCATAGGCGACAATGTTAACATTTTCTAAATTTACCACTTTTTAAGATAAAAACCTGGATAAAACAGTTATATGCTGTGTTAGTACTTTATTATTCTGTTTTAAAAATTAAAGCCAAATAGTATCATGACCAACTTCCAACGGAGCTTGTTTATGTTATCCATGCCCACCGTCATTTTGCACCAAATTTATGAAATTTTGCAAGTCTTTTCGAATAATTCTCTAGAAAATATTTCAATAGGTTTTAAAATTTATATTGTAAATATACACACTGCAGTTATTCATAGATAAATAAAAAAATATATTGTACCCTTACATCCAATCACAGCGCTCCTAATTTGACTTCCTTCACCTGCCTTGGGTACACAAAAGGCCAACCTAATGCTGGGAAAATTTAATGCTACCGTTTTCCCTATACTGTGACATAAAGATATAAAGAATTCTTATGACATTATTAATGCAATACTGGGCTATTGTGAAAACCTTGGCTATAATAAATACTTGTATGTCCCCATTACTTAAAGAAACATAGATCATTTTATGTCCCCACCCCTACATGCTGGTTTACCTCATTCTCTACTTCTTTCAGAAAAGCCTTAATAAACAACCTGTATCCAATCATATCTTAT